>NC_068939.1:125520175-125601884 GCF_016801865.2 Culex pipiens pallens
AAATCAAAATCAAAATCAAAATCAAAATCAAAATCAAAATCAAAATCAAAATCAAAATCAAAATCAAAATCAAAATCAAAATCAAAATCAAAATCAAAATCAAAATCAAAATCAAAATCAAAATCAAAATCAAAATCAAAATCAAAATCAAAATCAAAATCAAAATCAAAATCAAAATCAAAATCAAAATCAAAATCAAAATCAAAATCAAAATCAAAATCAAAATCAAAATCAAAATCAAAATCAAAATCAAAATCAAAATCAAAATCAAAATCAAAATCAAAATCAAAATCAAAATCAAAATCAAAATCAAAATCAAAATCAAAATCAAAATCAAAATCAAAATCAAAATCAAAATCAAAATCAAAATCAAAATCAAAATCAAAATCAAAATCAAAATCAAAATCAAAATCAAAATCAAAATCAAAATCAAAATCAAAATCAAAATCAAAATCAAAATCAAAATCAAAATCAAAATCAAAATCAAAATCAAAATCAAAATCAAAATCGAAATCAAAATCAAAATCAAAATCAAAATCAAAATCAAAATCGAAATCAAAATCAAAATCAAAATCAAAATCAAAATCAAAATCAAAATCAAAATCAAAATCAAAATCAAAATCAAAATCAAAATCAAAATCAAAATCAAAATCAAAATCAAAATCAAAATCAAAATCAAAATCAAAATCAAACCCAAACCCAAAGCTTCTGTCAAAGTTGCCTTTATATTTGGCGTACACCCTGTACTCTTCTAAGTTCAGTGACCTGTGCACCTAATTCTCGACCTAATCGCATTCGTGCATGCCTTAGTCATCGATTTTTGTTTTCAAAAGTTCCGTTTTCAGCCTAATAAACCACGACGAGTTAATACCTCTCAAACGTCCTACTAATTGAGCATATCTCGACGACACGAACGTCAACGCGCGCGCTTTTAATGGTCCTTTCGCGTGCGTGGGATCAGCCACGTACGGTTTCCGGGGCCATTTCCAACCTGCAACCGTCCAACGGTGCCGGTGACTTATGAAAAAACCCATCAACTTGTGGCAACCGAACGTGAAACCGATATTCTTTCCACCAACGGAGTTACGTAAGTTCCACACACGAATTCTCCTGGCCGCACGTTCCTCGAGCGACCACGTGTTGATGAACAATTGCACTGCAAATGGCGGGGCCCCCGCGGGAGAACTCGCCGACGATTCCGGCGAGACAGACAGAACACACCCCGGATCGAAATTGGCGGACTTTCACTTGCCGGCGATGGCCAACTTGCACGGCAAAGGAAAATTAAGCAAAACAAAACAAACCATTTCTTGAAGAAAGGGGAAATTGTGGTTTTCAAGTTGAGTTCAAACATTATCAATGATTTTTTTCAACTGAAGATAAAAATTTATATTCAACTGTCGCACAATCACCATTTATTTTCTTCAATAATAAAATAAATAAATTGAATGAATCATTACTTGAATTTTAGTCTTGGGTCAAGAGTCAAGACAGTGAGCAAGAGAGCAACTCTCTTTGCTCCAAATATCTCTCATGAGTAAACTGAGTAACAGGAGCTTGACATCTGGCTCTCTTGCTCACTGTCTTGCTCCGTGATCAATGCATAAATCTTTTTTCGATAATCAAAATAGCAAAGCTTGATCCCCAATCTCCCCTACTCGTCTGCAAAGAAACCCTTTTCCCAGCTTGGATCCCTAGTCAGGTTTACCCGCAAACGTGACGACATCGTGGTAAAAAAAAGCGAAAACGAAAAAAATGTTAAATTTTCCCTTGCAGGCAGTGCACCACAAATCCAGTGCAGGTTCAATCTGTGCTGACGGAAGTCCAACGAGATTGCGGAGGGGGGAGGAAAATAAGAGCAAAATTACAACGACCGATTACCCCGGCCACAAGTTGAGGGCTATGGTCTTTTTTTTTTTTAATTTATATTTATTCAAATTTCTTTTCCATGTACATTCATTCAGTTAAAATATTATTGAGTGTCCAATCACAAACGATGACTTTTCACCTCAATTTTAAATACTAGCAACTTTCATTTATTCATGAAATATTGTAGCTTTCGCTATTCAGTGTTTTCAAATGTAGGAGGTCCTACATGTACAAAAGGGAAAAGGGATACCTTAAAACTAACTTATAAACTATATAAAGAGCGGATCAATGCAGTTGAAGACTGCAATGATTTTTGTCGAAATGCATCAATTATCTTATTGGACATAACATCCAAAGTGTCAACTTCGGCTAATTGATGAAGTTCACTGGTGCTGAACCAGGGAGGAAGTTTCAGAATCATTTTCAGAATTTTGTTCTGAATCCTCTGAAGTTTTTTCTTCCTGGTTAAGCAACAGCTTGTCCAGATCGGCACAGCATAAAGCATGGCAGGTCTGAAAATTTGTTTATAAATTAACAGTTTATTCTTGAGACAAAGTCTAGAATTCCTGTTTATAAGTGGATACAAACATTTAATATATTTGTTACATTTAACCTGGATACTTTCAATGTGATCCTTGTAAGTAAGGTTTTTGTCAAAACCAAGTCCAAGATATTTCACTTGATCCTCCCACTTTAAATTTACCTCATTCATCTTTATAATGTGATGACTTTTTGGTTTAAGAAAATCAGCCCTTGGTTTGTGAGGGAAAATAATAAGTTGAGCTTTTGCAGCATTTGGAGTAATTTTCCATTCTTTCAAATAAGAATTGAAAATATCCAAGCTTTTTTGTAATCTTCTTGTGATGACTCGAAGGCTTCTGCCTTTGGCGGAGATGCTTGTGTCATCAGCAAAAAGTGATTTCTGACATCCTGGGGGCAAATCAGGCAAGTCAGAAGTAAAAATATTGTATAAAATTGGACCCAAAATGCTTCCTTGAGGGACGCCAGCACGTACAGGTAGTTGATCAGATTTGCTATTCTGATAACATACCTGCAGAGTACGATCCGTCAAATAATTTTGAATAATTTTCACGATATAAATCGGAAAATTAAACCTTTTCAATTTCGCAATCAAACCTTTATGCCAAACACTGTCAAATGCTTTTTCTATGTCTAGAAGAGCAGCGCCAGTAGAATAGCCCTCAGATTTGTTGCTTCGAATTAAATTTGAAACTCTCAACAACTGATGAGTAGTTGAATGCCCAAGGCGAAATCCAAACTGCTCATCAGCGAAAATTGAATTTTCATTAATGTGCGTCATCATTCTATTAAGAATTATTCTTTCGAATAATTTACTAATAGATGAAAGCAAACTAATGGGCCGATAGCTTGAGGCTTCAGCAGGATTTTTATCCGGTTTCAAAATCGGAATTACTTTGGCATTTTTCCAACTACTGGGAAAATATGCCAAATCAAAACACTTGTTGCAAATTTTGACCAAGCTACTTAAAGTTGCTTCTGGTAATTTTTTAATTAAAATGTAAAAAATGCCATCCTTACCAGGGGCTTTCATATTTTTAAATTTTTTGATAATAGATTTTATTTCATTCAGATCCGTATTAAAAACTTCATCTGATGAAAATTCTTGTTCAACAATATTCTGAAATTCTATTGAAATTTGATTTTCAATAGGACTCAACACATTCAAGTTGAAATTATGAGCACTCTCAAACTGCTGAGCAAGTTTTTGAGCTTTTTCCCCATTAGTTAATAGAATATTATCACCATCTTTTAAAGAAGGGATGGGTTTTTGAGGTTTCTTAAGAACCTTTGAAAGTTTCCAAAAAGGTTTGGAATAAGGTTTAATTTGTTCGACATCTCTTGCGAACTTTTCATTTCGCAGGAGAGTGAATCTGTGGTCAATAACCTTTTGCAAATCTTTTTGAATTCGCTTCAGTGCAGGATCACGAGAACGTTGATACTGTCTTCGGCGAACATTTTTCAGACGAATCAGAAGCTGAAGATCGTCATCAATAATGGGAGAATCAAATTTGACTTGGACTTTAGGAATAGCAATATTCCTAGCATCCAAAATTGCATTAGTTAAAGATTCCAAGGCTGAATCAATATCAGCTTTGGTTTCTAAAACAAAATCATGATTTAAATTATTCTCAATATGATGCTGATACCTGTCCCAATTAGCTTTGTGGTAATTAAACACAGAACTATTGGGTCTGGTAACTGCTTCATGAGAAAGTGAAAAAGTTACTGGAAGGTGATCAGAATCAAAATCAGCATGAGTCACTAAAGGACCACAATACTGACTTTGATTTGTCAAAACCAAATCAATTGTTGATGGATTTCTAACAGAAGAAAAGCAAGTTGGCCCATTCGGGTATAAAACCGAATAAAGACCAGAAGTGCAATCTCTGAACAGAATTTTACCATTGGAATTTACTTTTGAATTATTCCAAGATTGGTGTTTGGCATTAAAATCACCGATGATCAAAAATCGAGATCTATGCCGAGTAAGTTTATTCAAATCCCCTTTGAAATAATTTTTATTTTCCCCAGTGCATTGGAAAGGCATATATGCAGCTGCAATCATAATTTTCCCAAAAGAAGTTTCAAGTTCAATGCACAGTGGTCCAGATCGCAAAATTAAGTGGAAAATGGATTTTCCGAAAAATGGTGACGTTTTGGAGCTTTGGTGTCTTCAGAAGAGTTGTTGCAAATGGAAAGGGGCAACTTTTGGTTTGGTTCAAAATTAGGGTGGTTCACGATTAGGGTGATTTTGAAAATCTAACTTTTCAGGAATATTTTTGGGAATTTTTTTGTCTTCTAGAAAGTTGATGGGCTTGCCAATCCAAGCAACTTTGTCGAAGACACCAAAATTTTATCTCGTAATCTACGCCTTCTATGACCAAATTTATAAAAAGCATCTGAGCAAACCTTCAAAAATCAGTTTTTTGAACGTGGCAATTCAGGGTTAACTTTTAGAGAAAAGTGATATTCGGAGCACTTTTAGAGCTCTACAAAACAAACATTTTCATTTTTTGACATGTCAATTTGGACTTAAGGGTCAAAAGTTACAGCCATTTTAAGGTAAAAAAGATGCAAATTTAAAACTTAAATATCTCAAAATGGCGCAAGCCAAATTTTAAGCACTAGGTTGCATTTGAAATAAGAGATCTAGCACTACAGACGCTGAAAAAATCTCAGGGGTGTTTTTCTTTAAACTTGAGATATCTTCATTTGAAAAAGTCTAATTTTCAAGGGAAAACCATATGGGACCACCCTAACGAAATTCGAAAATTGTCCAAATATATGTTTTTCCATGTAATTTTGCCCGCTGAATCTGAATCTGCCCTCAGAATTGAGCCAAAATGTCAACAAATCGATTTTTGGTCATATTTTGGGTTTCCATGTAAAATTATCATTTAAACCCAAAATATGACCAAAAATCGATTTGTTGACATTTTGGCTCAATTCTGAGGGCAGATTCAGATTCAGCGGGCAAAATTACATGGAAAAACATATATTTGGACAATTTTCGAATTTCGTTAGGGTGGTCCCATATGGTTTTCCCTTGAAAATTGGACTTTTTCAAATGAAGATATCTCAAGTTTAAAGAAAAACACCCCTGAGATTTTTTCAGCGTCTGTAGTCCTAGATCTCTTATTTCAAATGCAACCTAGTGCTTAAAATTTGGCTTGCGCCATTTTGAGATATTTAAGTTTTAAATTTGCATCTTTTTTACCTTAAAATGGCTGTAACTTTTGACCCTTAAGTCCAAATTGACATGTCAAAAAATGAAAATGTTTGTTTTGTAGAGCTCTAAAAGTGCTCCGAATATCACTTTTCTCTAAAAGTTAACCCTGAATTGCCACGTTCAAAAAACTGATTTTTGAAGGTTTGCTCAGATGCTTTTTATAAATTTGGTCATAGAAGGCGTAGATTACGAGATAAAATTTTGGTGTCTTCGACAAAGTTGCTTGGATTGGCAAGCCCATCAACTTTCTAGAAGACAAAAAAATTCCCAAAAATATTCCTGAAAAGTTAGATTTTCAAAATCACCCTAATCGTGAACCACCCTAATTTTGAACCAAACCAAAAGTTGCCCCTTTCCATTTGCAACAACTCTTCTGAAGACACCAAAGCTCCAAAACGTCACCATTTTTCGGAAAATCCATTTTCCACTTAATTTTGCGATCTGGACCACTGTGCAATGCCCAAACTTTCAATAACTTTTAACTTAAAGTCACGTAACGTGCTATAAGTCATACTACGGTGGATAACTATTGCAACTCCACCGCCATTTCGATTCATTCGGTTATTAGTTATAACTTTATAATCTGGATCACTTTTCAAATAAGTGCCAGTTTTTAAAAATGTTTCGGTTATAACAGCAACATGCACGTTATGAACTCGTAAAAAGTTGAAAAATTCATTTTCTTTCGCTTTTAAAGAGCGAGCATTAAAATTCATAATATTGATGGAATTACTTAGATCCATGATTAAACTTCAGGGTAAGAACAACATCATTCGCAAATTTCAATCCAATCTGGATTGCTTCCATCATGGATGTAGCATTACTCATTGTTTGAATCAAACCAAACAGTGAGTTTTGCAAAAAAGTCATTTTTTCAAACGTAACATCGCCGAGATCAGAAGATCCCAAAGCGTTGCCAGCAGAAAAATTTTCAAATGAGATTTGAGATACCTGCCCAATTTCAGAAAGATTGGTAGAGGATTTAAAATTCGTGGATGAACCCGAAACGACGTTAGCATAAGAAATGCCATTGTTGTTACCTAACTTTTCCACGGTAGGGGTATTTCTAGAATTGTTCGAGTGAGACAGCACGAACGTTTGATTTAAAGATGCAGGTACAACCTGACTTTGAGAAAATTTCGGTTTGGATTTCGGCTGATGCTTAGCACGAGAATCCAAAACCTTTTTTCTGATGGGGCAATCCCAGAAATTTGATTTGTGATTTCCACCACAATTTGCACATTTAAATTGGGTGACTTCTTTCACGGGACAATTTTCCTTGTCGTGAGAAGAATCCCCGCAAACCATGCATTTTGGAACCATGGCGCAATGATCAGTACCGTGACCGAATGCCTGGCAACGCCGGCACTGGGTCAGATTCTGGCCATTGCCGCCATGTTTCTTAAAATGCTCCCACTTTACCCGTACATGGAACAAAAACTGAACTTTGTCCAAAAGTTTCAAATTGTTGATTTCATTTCTGTTGAAATGAATCAGATAAAATTGTGAAGTCAAACCAAAGCGAGAAATATTCCCGTTTGATTTTTTCTTCATTGGTATTACTTGGGATGGGGCAAAGCCAAGTAACACCTTAAGTTCGTTTTTGATCTCATCTACCGACAAGTCGTTGGAGAGACCTTTCAAGACCGCCTTGAATGGCCGAGCATTCTTGGTCTCATACGTGTAGAAATTGTGTTTGTGGTTTTTGAAATAACCAACAAAAATTTGGTGATCTTGTAAAGATTCCGTCAACAAGCGACATTCTCCTCTTCGACCAAGCTGGAACGAAACCTTCAAATTGCAAGTTTCGTTGCAATTCTTCAGTTGCGTTCGAAAGCTGGCCAAATCGGAGACGGAAGTCACTACAATTGGCGGAGCCTTTACTCGTTTCTCGACGGCAGAAGGCTCAGTACGAGGAGAAGGTTCCTTGTCATCAGTTTCGGATAAAACACCGAAACTGTTTGTCAATGGAATTGGAGGATTGACCTCACATTCAGAATCAGAATCAGACCTCAGAAGAGGCTGTTTTCTTTTTCTGTTTCCGTTAGCCGGTTTAGCGTTCAAACGCTTCACCGACGTAACGACCAAATCTTCAGAAGATTTGCGTTTACCTTTGTTTTGACGCATTTTGCAAGCAAAGTTCTCTTAAAAAGATGGCTTTGTTTGTAAAATACAACAAAATTTCAGGCGGGGTTAGTCTTGAAAAGACTGTTTAGAATTTCGGAAAATAACTCAGGTAGTCTTTAAAAAGACTGTGAATTTTGTTTTGAAATAACTCTGAGCTTAGGTAGTAAAAAATACCGCAGCTCTAGTGTCCGTTCACCACGAAGGTTCGCAAGACACTGAGGGCTGTGGTCTTGTGGTTTAGTTTTTAAGAGTGGCTAAAAGTTGGGAATTTTCTTTCAGTTTTAGTTAAACAATCTAAACATAAATTTATCTGAAATATTAATGTTTACTTTTAATGATTTTGTATAGTGGCAAAAGGAAATTTAAAATTTCAAAAAAAACTAAAGAAAAACATGAATTGAAAATTCTTCGAAGCCCGAAGCCGAAATGCTAGGAACAAACAATTATTCTCAACATCTTTGTTGCAGCTAGATTGGATGGATTTGTAACGAAAGGGAAATTGATTTATGCGGCAATTGGCTTCCTTCTGTAGTATGCCATTCAGCTTTGTAATCATTGTCGATTTTTGGTTTGCATTGTTTTTTCACTCTTGCTGTAAACAATATACACAGTAGGAAAATTTAAGTGTTGTTTTTGTTAACTGTTCTCTTAGTTTGATAATGATTTCAAATCAGTGATATTTTTTTAGTTCTTAACCCTTTTCAAATTTGTTTTTCAAACACAAATCATAGGAAATTCACTATTCCAACACGAATTACCAAGGGCATTTTTGTAGCAGTGGCAGAAAGTGCCAAAGAGCTGCTGAGAAATACCATTTTGAAAACACTGTTCCTATCAGGATTGAAGAACTGGCAACCCTCTCTGATGTTTTGAAGCATAAAAATCTTTAACACATTTCAAAATTAAAATCGAATAAAAACAACAAAAAAATGGATAGATAACATTAAATTTCTAATCTAAATTTGTATATTTCAATACAAAAAAGTTTGTAAAGTGTATTCTACACCAGTACAACTGTCATATAACAATATGTTTCCACTAAAAATCCATACTTCAACGATTATTTTTGAAATTGTTTTGTACGGATATTGTTTTGTTGAAATTTGAAGGTTTTGGTTTAAAAATATTATTTGGCCCTCAAATACATAATTTGTAGTATTGATAATGTTTGAACTAAACTGCAAAAAATGCGCACACATTTAAATGTTTAATGCTAAATTTTCAAAAAAGTTTTAAAAAGATGCGGAATGCATTTAAATGCTTACAACTCAAAAATTTCACAAAATATCGTATTATTTTCAACACTGTGCAATCAAAAAACCACGTGTAATTTCGATAAATACTCAAATAAAAAAGTGTAACATTTAAAAATATTGATGTTTTTTTATAATTTGCAATATAGGCATCAAACCACTCTTAATTTTACATAGATTTTTGTTGTTTTACCATTTTTAAGAGTTTAAAAATACAAAAAATTCGAATAATACCGTTTTCTTGGAAACTTCAACGACATTTTATGAATTTGCAATGATTTTCAATTTTTAATGCTGAATACCAAAATTTTAACAAATTATTATGTTTTGGAAAAAAAACTGAAATATCAATGTTTAAATTTTCATTTGATTCCATTTTTTTTAAGTACCCAAAGTTTAAAAGTGAAAAATTGAGTATTACATTTTTTTTGAATTTGCCATTTGAGTTTTGAACGATGCATAATTTGATGAAGATTTTTACTGTATTTAATTTTTGAAAGATGCACAATTTTCACAAAATTCTAAATTGCTCAAACGATTTCGATTGTATTCTCAATGTTTTCATTTCATTATTTACAACATGCTTTTTTGTATTTTTTTTGTTGACGCATAATTTCTAATAAATTTTTCACAAACGACTTTGAAAGGATTTTCAAAGTTTTACAATTTTTAGTGCTTTTAATGAAATTTTCAAAAAATACCGCAGTTAAAAAAAACAAAAAAAAAAATCATAATTTCATAACGTAATAGGGTTGTTCAACCACCCTGAAGTTTAATGGATTCTCATGGTTACAGAATTTTGAATGTTAAAAACTCAAATTTTCAAACAATTCCATATTTTTAAATACTATTTTATTTTTAATATGTTTCACGAGTATCAAACGATGTATAATTTTATTTAGATGTTCACTGTATTACAATTCCAAGCGCAAAATTATAAAATTTTCGTAAAACTCCGTATTTGAATTTAAATATTCAACCCTTAAAATGGTACAACAGTGGTAACTATAGAGCAATTCCAGCTCAAATCAGGATTTTTCCGGTACTTTTGTACCCGACCCTCTCCGATTTCAACAAAACTTTGTAGACATGTTTTCCTAGGCCTATATAAGTCATTTTTGTGAATATGGAGCCAATAGTACTCGAAAATAACACTTGAGAAGGGCGTAAGGTATTTAAATATTTTTGTATTTTGTAATTTAAAAATTAAAGTATCTTGAAGCCGTTGCGTCGTATCAAAAAGTAGTCAAAGACAAACTTGTAGGAAATTGGACAGGCCTTTTGAAAAAAACAAACTTAATCCACTTATGTGAATGATGCCTTCCTCACTTTTTACCAACAATGGGTAATATGAGTGGTTTGGACACATATTTCAGCTATTTTTGTTAGAACCAGAAAAATAAGTAAACAGATATAACTTAAGTGGTCATAACTCGAGACAGGGATGCCAGATTATCAATGTTGTGGACTCGTTGGAAAGGTCTTTCGATTACCTAACAAACGATGGGGGGATGGATCTAGACATCGTTTGCATACATTTAATTGAGATCCGGCTTCAAAAAAGTACAAAAATATCACTTAAGTGGTTATAACTCGAGACAAGGTTGCCAGATCTTCAATGTTGTGGACTCATTGGAAAGGTCTCTCGATTACCTAACCAACGATGGGTCGGATGATGGATCCGGACATCGTTCACATGCATATAAATGAGATCCGGATATATGTGAAAACACATTTTTATACATAACTTTTGAACTAGTTATCGCAACTTCAAACAATTCAATAGTGATGTATGGGACCCTATACCAAGTCGATTGCATTTGGTTTGGTCAAAATCAGTTCAGCCAGTGCTGAGAAAACTCAGTGAGAAACACACTGGGGAAGATACAGTGGTTTTAAAAATAAAAATGTTTAAAAAATAGGTTTTTTTTGTGGTTTTTGGCAATTTCTATATGACAGACATGGTTTTTCTGTCTCGTAAATATTTTTACCGGAAAGCTCGTCCCATTTCCCATAAGTTGCCTTTGGCAGTTTTTCAATTTGACTTGTCTTATTATTTACGTAAGCTTGTTTACTATCCAGGTTTCTACCACACTGAAAAAAATATTCTATTTACAGTTATGAGCAATGTAATCAAACTTATATCTCTAAGCCCATACATTTAATTGAAATGCTGTCAAAGACAAACTTATGGGAAATGGGACGAGCTTTCCTATAAAAATATTTACGAGACAGAAAACACATATAGAAATTGCCAAAAACCACCAAAAAACCTATTTTTTCAACATTTTTATTTTTAAAACCGCTGTATCTTCCCAAGGATTGACCTTAGGGCAATGGTCAATATGGAGACTTTTATGTTAAATTGTCTGGGGAATCGATTCCCCTATCGATTCTGAAAAAAATTGACGTTTAGACCACTTTTCAAATAACAGTTGTAGTAAATGATTTTTATATTTTTTTAGGAGAGACATACCATCTTGCATTTTTCGTGAGTCTTTTTGTAACATTTTAGGCTATTTCCTCAAAAACTTTGAGCGAAAAAAAATCGTGACATCACCATCAAATTTAACTTTTAATCTTCAAAACTGAAAAATCTCATAGATGTGGCGTGTATTTTTGTTTCAGTTTTTTTTTTAATTTCAGAAAGCCCGTCCAATTTCCTACAAGTTTGTTTTTGACCACTTTTTGGTACGATTCAACGGCTTCGAGATACAGTAATTTTTAAATTGCAAAATACAAAAATATTTAAATACCTTGCGCCCTTCTCAAATGTTATTTTCGAGTACTATTTGGCTCCATTTACACAAAAATGGCTTATATAGACCTAGGATAACATGTCTACAAAGTTTCATTGAAATCGGAGAGGGTCGGGCACAAAAGTACCAGAAAAATTCCTGATTTGAGCTGGAATTGCTCTTTAGAAGTTAATAAAATTATCGTTAACGATAACGACAGTTCAATCGTTCCCGTTGGTCATTCGACGGTCATGATTAGGGGAAAGTGGGGCAAGTATAACAAGCTAAGGAAATGCTTGTTATAAACCATTAAAAACGTTAAAAATCTGTTGGATTTTTAAATAATCATCTTGTTCCAGGTCTTGACTAATACTTTGATAGAACGAGTTTTTAAAAAAATCCAGTTTTTTAATGAAAAAAATTGATTTTAAAAATTTTGATTTTCCGTACGTTCTACTCAACTAGTGGGGCAAGACGAACAACCCGTTGGGGCAAGAGGAACAATGCATGAAACAACATGTTAATTTGCTTACAATTGAACTCTTATCACTTAGATATATCAGATTAGAATGTATTTGAAACGTATCTTTCATTTTTAGATTAAATAATATTATTTTCCTGAAAATAAGATCGTTTTTACGAAAAAAATTATTGCTGTGATGAAAAAAACTAAATTTTCATAATATCACTGTATTTTGCATGGACAATTTTTTGAACAATTGTTTTTCAGTTTTTAAGTTATTTTATGTATTTATTTCTCAATCAAATATGTTGTTGCAGCAATTCGTTTTTTTTCTTTCATACTAAAAATCCATGTGGTACACTTGCCCCACCTGAACAAGATTTTTTAAAAGCTCTCAACAAAAATAACCAAAAGTTAAATCATACTTTAAAATAACTGCATGTCATTGGTAGGGACAATACTGATCTAAGAAAAATAGCAGTTTGATAAAATGAGCCATAAAACGAACCCCAAGCCTTATTTTGTACTTTCCAAATATTATAAGAAAACAAAGGTTTTGAAAAAAAAAATCATTAAATCTTATGTCCCGGGTCGTTTACGTCGTGATGGCGGTTATGTGTTAGTAGAATCAGCTAATTGCAATGCTAGCAACAATTCCTCTTATTGGAAATAATCAAAATTGTAAAAATTACTTCCGTATGAGCGATTGTTCCTCTTGCCCCATATGGTCGTCTTGCCCCACCTTCCCCTAATTGAGAAAATCATTTCGATGTCGTCGTGCTATCTTGTCGCACCTGCCATTTCGACGTTCCGAGAAAAACGCGTTTTAATGTTTGAACTTAAATAAACAATAGCACGCAATGTAAACAATAACAAACTATTTTTGTTTGGATGACCATTATGTGCATTGTACCGAAGTTTCGTTGAAGTTGTTTGCTGGAGTCCCGAGTTGTAATTACAAATGTTTACGGTAATCGAACTTGTACGTGCGTCAAACGCGTTCTGACCTGAAATCCCTTTGGCCAGTTGTCGCACTTACATCAATTTTCAGGGAGTGACAAGATAGCACGACAAGATTGAAACTACTTTCATATGTAAAGTGAGAAAAATGCACGGAGTTTATTCGGATTTCGTTGAATATAACAAAATCAGATCATCGATTTCCAAATTTTAAGCTTTTAAGTTCTCTGTAAACTGTTGTTCGTATTCAAACTTTAGATTCGATTTGACCATGAAATACGTCACTTTGTTGGGAAGGAGGATGGTTTTTTTCACAAGCGTGAAATAGTTTGTTCAAGGAACGTTTATTTCGCCAAAGTTTGTCGAAATATTCTCTCAAACTTGAAATTGATACGACCTTTTGCTCAGTTCTTTTTTCATAATATTTCCAACTGTGTCCAAGAACAATTCAACAACTCCACCACCATCTCCAGCTGATCGCCCCATCACAACAACAGCTGCTGCTGTTACGCTCCACGAGTGAAAGTGATCCACCGCGTGAATCCCCAGCTCGTTCTATCTCGACTCAGCGGACCAGACCAGACCTGTTGGGCCTCGGGGGGTACTTCACGGATCGTTACCGTCACCAGCATTCAAATCGAACGTATCAGCCCCCGGCGGGCATTATTACCACCAGCAGGTTGATCCATAGATCACGCCGGCATCACATTTGCATTGTTGTTTCAGGGGAGGGGGGGATTTGGAAAGGCACCGTCAGATCTTCACGAAGAGTGCCAATTTGTAACCCGCGCGGTTGTCTTTTGGAACTTCCCGGCTCTTTACAAAGCGTGTGCTGATTGAAGTATTGCTGCAGGTGGCAAATCGTTTTGTGATATGTGGTTGGTTGAGGATTGGAATGGAAATTACGACCAGATCATTTCGAACTGAAGAGCTTGAGACTTATGACAGCTGATGAAGAAGCTACCCTTTTTTGTCGGGGTTCAACGAGAAGGGATGGCAAAGTTGAAAGGTATACGAAATCATGTTTTTTTTTTCGTGTGATGTAAGTGAGGAGGACTGTAGTAATCAGTGATTGCAAGTGAATGGACTGAAACATGGTGTCAGTTGGTGATTGGTCTTACGAAACAGAATCAGTTTAGAAAGCTTGTTAAAACTAGGACAAATCCATGGAGTAGCTATAAGACAAGATCAAAAAGAGGTCGACAAGACAAGAGTTAAAGATAAAAATCAAAGTCTAGAATTCTGGATAAGAGACCAAAACAATAGACTAAGACAAAAGACCAAGATAAAAGACCAAGAAAAGATACCAATACAAGACATCAGGCCAAGATCAATATTCACTATTTTTTCCCTTTTCCCCTCTCATTTTTCCAGATGCGAAAACTGCGTGAGCCCGAGCCATGTAGCGGAACAGTCAGCAAGAGCACTAGCCACAGCAGCATCCAGTCGTCTGTCTGTGAAGAGGAGCTGGAACAGCATAATGCTGAAACTGACCGGGTAGCGGCCGTACGATCCACGGGCAAATCTGCAACGACGACTACGGCGACCTTCTGCTGCAAATGCTCTCCTGCTGCTGCGGCGGCGATAAATTGCTCCACTCCGGAAGTGACGACGACAACAAAGACTACCAGCGCCAGTCGAGTCGATGAACGGCAGGCAAATACAACGAATATTGTTTACTGTAGCAATGGTAGCAACGTAGAACTAGGATTAGACACGACGACGTGTGGCGATGACAGTAGCAGTAGGTCGAAGGTGGGTAAAACCTAGAACCATCATGTTCTCAACTTACAATCCACTACCAATAGTTTCTATGCCGGAATATCTAGCTTTTAATGTGATTAACAAGAACAAAATACTATTTAAAACTGTTTGAAAAGGGAATTTAATAGATTGTTTACAAAAAATTCCATTGGATCTATTTTGGACCCAACGGTTCACTGCTGTCAATAAGCCTGAGTATTGCTACGCTCCGCAAGCTGAACTGAAGTTGAACTGTTGCTCAAAATGTTGAAGTTTTGATGTTTGAAAAAATTAACAAAAAACTTGTCTTTTCCAGCCACACGAATCACGAACAATGGAAGCTCACAACGACGTCGAATCGCAACCTGCTTCTGCTAGTGTTAGATTAAGTGAACCAAGTGTACACCCGAGAACGGCAATCATGACCACCGCAATGCGACAGCTGTCGACGGTTTCGGACGCCGATTCGGCCATTTCGTCGGCACCGGCCTCGCTCAGCCCGCAACCCACCAGCTGTCCAAATTCGCCCGAAGTTTGGCGCGCACATCCCGGCCATGATCACCAGCAGCAGCAGCAGCAGCAACTCCATCTGCAATCGCTGCGCGATCAAAGCCAACTGGCGGAGATCAAGCTGGAGCTGGACCGGATGCAGGCCAAGTACGACCTGCTGAGTGCCGATTACGGCAAAGCCAAAGATCAGATCGACACTCTTGAGAGGGAACTGCTGGAGGTTGGTACCGATCAACACGTGTTTACGAAAGAATCTCTCCACGATCAACCACACTAAACACACTCTCTCTCTCTCACTTTTAGACGACGCAGAGTGCGCGCGAGAGGGTCAAGCTGGCCGACCGGATCGAGTACCTGGAGCAGCGCGAGGAGAGTCTGCTCCGCGAGAGCCACGAGTTGCGCGAGCAGAATGAACTGCTCGAATTCCGGATCATCGAGCTGGAGGAGAGCCACGATAAGGTAGGTGAATTGCGAGCGGGTGAAACAGACGATCGCGGAGTCGTGTTGGTCGTGGGTGATGCGATGCGATGAATTGGGGGTTGGTGCCACGGCTAGTGTCTTGGCTGAAGTTATGAGAGAAGAGTGGGTGGAAAATCGAGCAGTGGCAGGGGTTCTCATATTGTAATTTGTAATTGATTGGAAACGATAGTAGATGTAGTAGATTTATAGTAGATGTTTTATCGCACACTTGACGGCCGCTTGACAAAAGCCTTGCCGCCTATTTCATCGATCTTTTAGTAGACTGAATTTAGTAAAAAACTAAAAGTACACCATAAATTAAAAAAAACTGCAATGACCAATTCCAATGCAATTCTTCCTAAAATCAGATTAATACTAATTTACATAAATTTTTATGATCCAATCTCAGCCCAAACTCTGAATATTTTTTTTTTTAATTTGGATTGTCCACGCTCCATAAAAACAAGATTTTATTTGTGTGGAAATTGTGGTTTGTCCCTATTCTAACCTATAACTTGCCGAATATACCAAGTCGAAATCCCTTCACAAGATACAGATATTCAAATATGTGCCGTGCATAACACTTTACTCTGGACAGATCCCAAATTTGTATGGAGACTTTAACGCAGGCCTGCCCAACATCCGGCCCGTGAAGTCGTTTCATCCGGCCCGCGATGGTTTTTCAAAATTGTTTTGAGATCACATTTTTACATGTAGTAGAGCGGGGCAAAGGTGCGAACTATGCGGGGCAAATTGATTTTTTAGTTATTTTTTGTGTAAAAGTTAACTTTTAATCAAGTTTTCAATTGCTAGTTGTTTTTTTACCCCGAATGAAGAAAATTTTATGGTATAGTAACTTATTTAAGCTAAGTAGTACTTATATAACTAAAGTTTCATTTTTTTTTATTTTGGCAGAAATACTATTTTTAGTGATTTTGAATCAATACCATCTAATCTAATCTAATCTAATCGAACACAAGCGCAGCCAGTCCGAAGAAAGCATCCGGGAAGAACTTATGGTTAGAGTGATTTTGAATCAATACCATCAGAAATAAAAGTTATCCAATATGTTTGAATTTTTTTTCCCGGAAAAATGTATGGAAATTTGAAAAATTATGGCAAATTAAGAAGAAGAGAAATTATTTTGTAAATTTCAAATATTAGAACCCGAACATGAGCTTTTTAGGTTTAAATTAAGCATTAAAAAGGCTGGTGCACACCTTTGCCCCGTGCGCACTTTTGCCCCGTACTACTCTATTATATTTTTTTTTTATTAGGAACATTTAGTATTTTTTTTTTTGGTTTTGTTATTAAGAGGCAGTATTTGTAGATTTTGCTCGGTTTGTTCTAGAGGTCGTATCAATGTGGCCCGATTTGGATTAAACTTTCAGCGTTTTTTTATCTATACATGAGATGAACTCATGCCAAATATGAACCCTCTACAACAAAGAGAAGTGGGGTAAATCTGGCATTGAAGTTTGAGGTCCAAAAAAACATGAAAAAATTATAAAATTGCTCCTGCGAAGTTGTTGTCTTCTTATTCTTAAATTGTCAAACTTACGGACCCAATCCTGCAACAATGTGATTGTAAAAATATCAAACTTTGTTGTAAATTACTCAGTGGACAGTACTTTAGGGGATGAATAAAAAAAATATTTCGATAGTACCCGTAGTTTTGAAGATACTAAAATGTCTGTAACAAAAATCTGGGTGCAAAAGCTCTGGTTGATGTGCATCGTTAAATGTTGCTAATCAAACGTATTATTTGGATCTTGCCTTTGTATTTTTGGAAAAATATATTTGTTAATGATCAAACATTCTTAATGCTTGAATTCTTATTATTGCTTAGTTGATATTTTCAAAATAAACTATTAAACTGAAAAACTATCTTAATCCACCTATGTGGTTGATGCCTTCCTCACTTTTTACCAACAATGAGTAATATGAGTGGTATGGACACATATTTTAGCTATTTTTTAAGATCCAGAAAAATAAGCAAATAGATATTATTTAAGTGGTCATAACTCGAGACAGGGTTGCCAGATTATCAATGTTGTGGACTCGTTGAAAAGGGTTTTCAATTACCTAATCAACGATGGGTCGGATGATGGATCCGGACATCGTTTGCATAGATTTAATTGAGATCCGGCTTCAAAAAAGTACATAAATATCACTTAAGTGGTCATAACTCGAGACAGGGTTGCCAGATCTTCAATGTTGTGGACTCGTTGGAAAGGTCTCTCGATTATCTAACCAACGATGGGTTGGGTGATGGATCCGGACATGCTGGACAATATTTTGAAAAGATTACAATATGTCTCAAAATAAGTTAAGTAAAAATATCACTTTTTTAGAAGGTGATTCAAACTCACCGTAGAATTCAAAGAAAAAAAAATCGTTTTGACTTACACACATATTCCTGAAAAGCAGGGCTGCGGAGTCAGGTCATATTTCAAGCAACTCCGATTCCGACTCCGACTCCGGCTTTCTGAGTTAAGCCGACTCCGACTCCGACTCCAGCTTTCCACAAATTGTTGACTCCGACTCCGACTCCGACTCCTACACCTAATCTGTATTTTAAAAATTAAAAAAAAATGATTTAATCACATCACTCACTTTTCAGTTCATACCTGCGCGAATACTGTAAACCGGGGTGACATTTATGTTCGGGGTGTTTTGCATTTTGCAATTGATAAATACGAATTATATATACAAACAGAATGGTATGGAACTATATTAAGCTTGGTAGATAAGTGTTCGTTGTTCAAAGTTCAATGTTTTCAGCGTTAATGAAACAAAAATCAAAAATATCTTCAGATTTCAACGCACTTTCAGCACACCAATTTTCAAAGTAAATTTGAATTTTGTTGTTTAAAAAATTAGAACTTTTCATTTGACTTCTTTAAATTTACACTCATTTTTCTTAACTTAATTAACTAATTTTTATTTGTACTTTTTTTTAATGAAATATTAAAAGATGAAGGCTACTTTCTTTCGATCGATTTGATATATCAAATAAATTTGCATACTTTTTGGCTGAAATTTTAAAGACAGTAACACATCAAAGATACCCTGGTTTTGAAATAAACAATTTTCAAAGTAACAATTTTTTAAAGCTTTTTTGAATTTATTTGAGAAGACGTACATGGACATTGTGTGATCATGAGACAATTCTAATATTTGGAAAATAAATAAAATTATTTCAATTATTGATCCTTGCACTGTAACTTGGATTTGGCCCGCACTTTTCTCTCGCACTTTTGACAACAAAATTTCTAAAAACTAGGCAACCAGCAGTTGTTTATTTACATTTCCAGTCGCAGTTTCCACCAAACTGGACATTCGCACTTTAAAATTGCGATTGACAGGTGAGCAACATCGGCTCGCTTTGATCATTTTTTGAGAAAATCAAAATTTCTCAAGCCAGTTTGACAAGTCGCAATAGTGCGATCGATAGCAATAATTTAGTGCGAAGTCCAAGTTAGTGAGAATTGCGCAATATATCTCCCAGATTTAAGGCATTTAAAAAACAAATTTGTTCAACGATATTATTTAAGGATCAAAACTTTAAGAAATTTGTAGAGAAACTGTAAACATTGAGGTCTATCTATCCAATAAATTTAATGATTATTACAAAATTTGTTGCAACTTATTTTCGATGTTTTTTGTCAGTTTGAAATTTTTTCAGCAAGACAATTTGATTTATTTTTGACAGTTTGTGTAGTAAACAAAGTTCAAGTTTTTGAATATTTTTATACTAAACGTGATATATTTTGAACCCAAACGTAAAGGTGTTATGTGAAATTGTTGTAACTTACAAAAAATACACTTATCACTCAGCGAATCTTAGTAAATTACAAAAATGTTTACTCATGACACAAACTTGTCTATCCTTGTGTTTTCAACTGCGAATAATCACCACAATTGCTCTCTTTCAATCACTACTTTTGTTTTTGTTCCACTAGCCATTTGAAGCATGTTGGAAAACCCTCCAGCAGGTGACAGTTTCGGTTCACTTCGGGAACATCTTCGAATCGTTTTTAGAAAGTATCCAGCCAGCTTCATCGGAACAGCGGCTTGAACTTGGCCTGACCCGAAATTTTCCCTCACGTTCCATGTCCGCGATCTAAAAAGCGAAGAGAAATCGATCAAATATATTAGCAATCTGTTCCATATCACCTAAAGATCGATTAAACTCACCTCTATGAGCGATTTGCTTGTTTTTATCTTAAGCTGTGGTAGGTTCCGGTCAGTAAACGACACAATTGCAAAAACCTGAACGAAAAATTGATTCCCGCTGCGACGTGAACCCTTGCTGACGTTTTGACGTTTCACCATTCTGACCGGGGGGATGGCAACCCTATTCCATCCAAAGCAAACTGACAACAGTCTACATTAGCACGGTTGTCAAATGAGAGCCCACAACAAAAGCACTAGCTGTCAATTGGTAGCCCATAACAAATCATTGTTTGGGTTTTTTATTTTCAAATTTCCGGCAATTCAAACGATAAATACCTGAAAAAACACGTGAATTGTGTTGCTGATGCCAAATTCTATCATATCCTTGGAGATTCCATTCCAATGTTGGCTGAAAATTCATATCGAAAGAAGTGATTTTTCTGTTTACCTTTTTTTGCTTTTTTTCTTTTGATCGATCAAACAGTGCGCCCGTACACTGTGAATCGGCATTACAAATTTTTCAGTTTGGTTTTACACATTTGCATGGGACTTTTGAGTTTAACCAGGATAACACACTTCGTGTTACCAAAGTAATATGAATAATATTGATTCACAGTGTTTGTTATCTGAACTTCCAAGATGGCGGCTTCTTCGCTACCCCCTGATTCTGACAAACGTGTTGTGGCTAAGGAGCGTGATATTGGGTTTTATTAGATGTAACATTACATCAAATTTGATGCTCCAGACATGTGCATCTAATTAGGCGTGAAGTTAGGTTATTTTTTATGTAATTTTAGGGTACGCAAGATGTAAAGGACCACGAATGGGAATTTTATCGATTTACATCAAAATAAACCTAATCTTACATTGAAAAGACGTTTACATGATTTGATAATCGGTTTGATAAAGGATTACGTCAAATGTTAAATTCCAAATTTTTTAGTGTGTAATATCTATTTCTTTTCTCAAAAATGTTTTATTTAATTAGCTTTTAAATCAACATTACAACTCCAATACTTCTAACTTACGAGAAATTGTCCGAGGATTCCGAATATGACAAAATTGAGACCAAAAAGTGGCGTCTTCTTGGCCTACAGGGCAAAAACTAACGTTGTAAAATGTTTGTTCTAGAAAAATTGAGAAACTATGAGAAAAACTGCGATTGGCCAAAAAGTTAATACCATAGGCTTATATTCCATGAAATTTCCTATCTTTTGACCCATGGGAGTATGGGTGTTGGAGGCTGTTGCAAAAAGATATTAAGGTTTTAAAAAAATCCATTTTTGACAGTAATTTGTAAAAGCAAAGAGAAAAGTCAAACCAATCCTGGATGTCTTTGGCACATTTTGAAGTGCTTCAAAAGACCTTTCGAATGCATCTAAGAGAGTTGGAATTGATGAAGTTTTACGGAAATGCGAGCAATTTTAAGATTTTTTATGTTTTTTCGACCTCAAACTTTAAAACTTTAAATACAAAAAGTTCATAGATTTGTGAAAAATTTAGAGAGAGAGCTATGTGCGATACAAGTCTCCCCACTCTCCCGTATGGATACGCCTTTTGAGAATATCTGGTTTCCAAATCGGTTTCATTTGGGGTTGATCATTATAAACAATTAATAAAATTTAAATTAAAAGATGTTAGGTACTAAAAGTAATGTTTGTTAGGCCTGATTGCTTGTTGATTTCGAAGTACAGATCTTTTAAAGATACGTTATTCTACCTAATTCAAGGTTGAGTGTTAGAGAAAAAATATGTTTTTTAAGTCTTTTTGTTGCTCTGTATAACAAAAATAAAAACGGGTTTGAAATCTTAGATTTTACGTTGTAATCAAACAGTATCAGTGTCAATGTGTCATTTCTAGAGTTTTTTTTTTTGAATGGGTCCTATAAACATATGAAACACAATAGCTTATAGGTCCTTTTCAATAAAACAACCTTCAAAATGACTGAAAAAAAAAATTCGGCTGCAAAATTTCACTCAAGTTTGATTGTTTCTAGTTTTCCTTGATCATTCAGCTAATGCTATCATGAAATATACACGTTGATCACCACGAACTGCTGGCAAAAACGTTCAACAATCATTCCTAATGATTCTGTAGATCGACCAAAACTGCACAATTAAGTTATGACTAATCCACACAAGTCTTGCGCTTAACCTGCAACGCTATCAACTCAAGTCATTTGCGGTTAAACCTACACTTTTCGTCCGTTTCTTAACTCTACCTGCTAATGGATGTTTTGGACACATCGACACGGCAGCACAAGAAACCCGCCCTTTTTTGCCAAACTCCGAACTCTAATCTGAATCGGAAACAATTGCCACGAGCCTGCAGTCATAATTGGAGCAAGTCAAGTGAGTCAGACCGGGCTTCGGCCGGACCACCTGTGCGCGATAAATTCACCGGGTTTCATATTGTTCTGGAGCGCAGGCCTTTTGACAGACTGGCAAGCTTTAGTAAAACCACTGAGTTTGAGGTTCGGTTGGTCTCTACGAAGTAACCTGAAGGACTTGTTGGCTCGGTTGAAGGTTTTAGGGGAATCTTGGGATTCTTGAGTTGATTGCAAGAAGCTTCGTAATTTGTGATGTTTGCAAAGTTTTGTTTTGTTTTTAAACCTATTAATTAAACCCAAGTCTCCCTTGCATTGACTCATAGCACCTCCAAAACTCAACAATTCTCACGTTGCTTAGATATGGCCAGGCCAGACCTTTTGATGTGGCGGCCAGTCAGCAATCCGTTGAATAAATACTATTACTGGCAAAGTTGGGGGTCCACAATCCTACCACAACCACCACCCTCGCCGTTTTCATTCATAAAAGCTTTCCGAAGGCTCGAAGAAGTGGTCGGGCAGCTTTTCCAAATGGTTCAACGCGGGTACGCGAGCAGCTGGAGTGGATTTTCAAGAGCGATTCAAATTGAGCATAAAAAACTTTTCGCACTCTTTCTTCTACGTGTCTTGGTATGGTGTGGAGAGCTTTTTGAGGCTTTTGATTGGATATATATTTGGATGACTAATGGAATTAAAAAGGCAAACGGAGATCATAGCTGAATTGGTGCTGCTGCTGCTGCTGCTGGTATAACAATGAATATGCAACCAAGGTCCATTGCCAGCATCACTTATGGATTGGATTGGCCTTGATTGTTGAACATTTCGAGTTGGCAATTTGGCTGCAAAGGGTTTGGAGAGAAGGTGTGGATATATTTGGATAATCATCACAGCTTTTGATACGGTTTAGACGGTATGGTATTGTCTTTTTTGCATTCATGGGATTAAAGTTGTTTTATAATGCTTTTTTTGCAGTTAAATTAGATGCAGATTCAGAGATTAATTTTTACTTTTGTGAAAAATATTGATCCTACACGCATTTTTGAAATTTATGTAAATCATTTAAAACATTAAGGCACCAGAGTTGGTAATCGATTTTTTAAAAGATTTGTTCTAATTGTTTGGGGATCGTTGGAAAGGTTTTGTGTTAACTCATCAAACAATGGATCGCATGATTATTCTGGACATCATTTTTCATCAAAAAATCAGAAGTCCGGCCTCAAAAAAGTGTATAATTGACACATAAGTGCTATTAAATTTTAATAGGGTTGTCAGATCTTTAGTCTTTTGAGCTCGTTGGAAGAGACCTTTTATAATCTTCCGGATTTCAGTCAAAATCGATTTGAACATACATTTTTAAGTACTCTACTAAACTTTATGATTTTCAATAGCGACTTAAAGGACAAACCGAATGAGTCCCAAACGGAAAAAAACCGGACATAAAGTGAGAGACAAAAAAATTATTTAAAAAGTCAAGAAGTAACGCCAATGCTAATTTTTACTCTAGAAGGGGGGGGGGGGGTAATCGGAGCACATGGGGCAAATTGGGATAGCATTTATAACCATGTTGGAGCACAATATTTTGAATTTTCTGATTGGTTTCGGTTAGAACCAGGTCGGTGATACTGACGTAGCTTGCTGAAGCCGCCACCAAATGTACGGTGGCGCTGTTTCGGGAGAGTAACATTTCAGAGGGTCAAAAAAACAAAATATAATAAATCTTTTTTTTTGGTAAAAAAAATGCTGTAATTGCAAAGATCGATTCGTTTAATTCAAAATAAACAGAGTTAGGTCACCAAAAACATATGGTTTCTTTTATAAAAGAAATAGAAGCTAGATAGCATGATTAATCATTTGATTTTATTAGTAATCCTTTGCACGGTAACTTTGATTAAGCCCGCACTTTTCTCTCGCAATTTTGACAACAAGAATTCGAAAAACCAGGCAACCAGCAGTTGTTTATTTACATTTCCACCAAACTGGACATTCGTACTTTGAAATTGCGATTGACAGGTGAACAACATCGGCTCACTTTGATCTTTTTTGAGAAAATTCAAATTTTACAAATTTTGATAACATTTTTGTGAGCAACGGTATCTGTTGCACTTGTCAACTCATGCAAGAAATTCTAGCATTTATTTTTTTAAAAAAGGGTCAGGTCTCGGGTACAGCTTCCCAGCAGGTGTCTTTTTGATATCCTCTGGTTTGAAATGTCTTCCACAAATTTTAACTCGGCCAATAAAGTTAGGAGATAACGTTTGACCAGTACAGATCTTTATAATGTTTAGCCAATCCTTGAGCTTAGCCATGTTGTTGTGAAACCTTACCAATCATCATTTTTTTTGTAATTTCTTCCCAATTATATTGAACTAAATCTTATTACCTGTGAGAAGATTCCTCAACATGGGAAACGAAGCCCGCACATATTTCATCGTTACATCAATGTCGAAGCTTGATAATATTCAAATTGAATAGCAAAATACCGCACAAGCTAGCAAGCAGACATTCAAGCCTCTTAGTAAGCTCCCTGTTGTCGAATATGACTTGCTATCATTTTCAGAGGAATAATATGGAATAGTTCATTAAATTGAAATATCAGGGAAAATCAATGTCTTTTTTTACTTATTTTTAACGTCTCACAAATCATTATAAAATAATACTAAAAAAATCACAAGTTGGAAAACACTTTTTATTATAATTATCTTTAACTGGGGTGAATCGAGATTAAATTCTGAATATGGGCAGAAGCTCATAAAAGTTCAAATTAAGAAACCGATGTACTAATTTTTTTGCTCTGTGTGATTTTGCGCCCTTTTCGTCATGTTATGTTCCCCGTAATTTTGACACTAAACACCAAAACTTTGGTACTTTTTAGGCTTCGGTGACATTGTTCGCAGCTAACAGCCGTAGCATCCCCGTGGTTAGAACAGACTTAGACCTACTCAATTCCAAAATTTAAAGCTATAAGTGCTCTAAACACTGCTGTGCCTATTTAGACTGAAGTCCCGATCCGCCCTAGATTACGGCATTTTTTGTTTAATATTTTTTTTTTTGGGCTCATATATAAGGTTGTCATACCGTAAACTGGGGTCAATCGGTCATCAAAATTTTTCAGTTTTGCCTTCCTCACCTTACTGAGGAAAGGCTATAAAATCACTCAGAAAATGAACTTTTCAATTAGACCTCCTAGACTTACATTCATTTGTACATATCGACTCATAATCACCAGCTGAGCAAATGTCTGTGTGTTTAGCTGTATGTAGACATGTGTACCAAATCAATGTCACTGGAATATCTCGTCACAGGCTCAACCGATTTTGGCCGGAATGGTTTTAATCGATCTGTCTTAACGTCCCCTAAGTTGCTATTTAATTTTATGCAGTTTTATCATGTATTTTAAAAAAGTTTTGTTAAAAGAACTGTTTCATATTAAATTAAAATTATGATAAAAAGGGTGGTTTTTCATGAAACCCTCACATGTTATACATTTTTAGAAAGCATATGAGAAGACCTTTCAGGTGGAGTAAGAATTTTTAAGATCTGACTTACCTATCTTAACACTGGAACGCCTAATGCATGTCCAACTTACACGGACTCCCAAGCCTCCCAAAAAAGGTGGAACGGCAACTTCAACTCGCTGGTTCTAGGGCATAACTCAACCAATCGGGACGATTCTTGTTTCCAGTGATTTGTAAGAATGTCTAGATGATCCTAAATTTTTGCAGAACTTGATTTGAACAAATCTGTAATTTCTGCGACCAAAAACATCGTTCCACCTTTTTTAAAACGACTGCCCCCGCGGATTTTTTGGCGAATTATTTTTTACACGCGAAAAAAAAGTTGGTACGATGTTTTTGATCGCTAAAATTACAGGTTTGATCAAATTAAGTTCTGCAAAGTTCTAGAATTATCTAGACATCCTAACAAATCACTGGAAAGAAGAATCATCTTGATTTGTTGAGTTATGCCCGAGAACCATTGAGTTGAAGTTACCGTTCCAACTTTTTTGGAGCCTTGGGCGTTGGAATGTTAAATTACAAGCAGTTTAAAAAATGGTCTGAATTCACATAACCTCAACTGGTCGGATCTGATCGCCCCGAAAAAGCCGTGTAGAGGGATGCCCTTTTTCTCAAAGGCCGTGTCTGTATAATCTTGACAAAATGTCTGTAGGTAGTCTGTTTTTTACTCATCACTTATTTTTATTAGGACCTCTTAGTAGAGAGCCTGGAGCTTATTAGAGAACGGACATCTCAAACCAAAAGTACCAATCGAAGCACGAGAACTGTCAAACGGAGGTACCAATCGAGCATAAGACAAAGGATTTTGCTCGATTGGTACCTCCGTTTGACAGTTCTCGTGCTTCGATTGGTACTTTTGGTTTGAGATGTCCGTTCTCTAATAAGCTCCAGGCTCTCTACCTCTTAGGTGCTGTGAACGTTAGAGGAGATCCATAAACATGTCGACACTTTAGGGGGGTTAGAATCACTATAAATGAGAGGAAGGCACCAACCACCTAAAGGTGGATTAAGTAACGTTTTTTTATGATTTGAAGATATAAAAATGCATTTTTCGGAAACCCAATCTCACTTTCAGACTCAATGACGGTTCATAAAGATTTTTCTTTCTTTTTTATAAGATTTGAAGATGATGGTTTCAAGATTTGATTTTTATTTGATTAAATCTTTACGACCTATATTATTCTCATAATAATTCTGGCACGCAGAAAAATATTTTGTAGAATCAGCCTGTACGAGATTTCATTCAACAAATTTTTTGTTGAGCATAATCAACGCCGATTTTGCGTTGAAACAAACCTTGATTTTCTCAATTCTACAAAAATCTTGTGTTGTTTTGAAAAAGTTGCTTTGACGTTTAGCGTTGATTCAACAAAAATCTTGATTTTCAAATCAACAAAACGTTTTGTTGATTCAAATATGCCTTATTTTTCTGCGTAGGGGAATGGAATTCGGGCATTGAAATTCTGAGGAATAGGATCAACCGAATTTTCCATTTGATATTTTTAATTTTTGAAGTAAGATATGGCGTATTAATTTCAAAAATTTCATCTGCATCTATCTATTTTTATCGGTTGTTTCACTGTATGTTTGATTATGTATTTGTTTCCAAACCTTTGGCTTACATTTTATTAAAAAAAATAACTGACATGCGAAATATATCTAATCTCATCTCAATCTACTAAAACTAGTCACAAAACACCTTTTCTTGTTGACTTGCAAACAAAATGCACTGAAAAAAGTGCAAATCTCCCAAGCTTTTTCATCTCCTTCTGTTCCAACAGCGCCCGCTGAAAGATCTTAGTCATTTCATCATCGCTGTCAAACAGCCATAAATCACGCGGCGCAAACTTCTGCTCTGCTCGATAGAGCCAAAGTGCAGCTGCACAAAATGCACTTTTTTCGCAGCGCTCTTTGACCGGCGGCAGGTCATACAAAGACAAGGTAGTTTTGAAAAGGTCGTATTTTATTTCATGATGATTATCAAATTAATTAAAAAGTTTATTCAAAATTGCAAAGTTTGATGGAAATACAACCTTTTCAAAACCTACTCCAGCGTCTTGACCACACAAAACGCTGGCAAGGTCTGCAGAGAACTATTTGTTTGTGGTTCAGAAAATGCGTGTCCATGTTTTGTTTTGTCGTTGCCGCCGGGCCAGGTCCTATTGATGCAAAGTTCCCATACAAATCAATCTGTTGCTCTATTAGTTTCACATTCAGCAGCGTGCCAAGAAAAGACTGGCCGAACGAATCTGGAACAAAGTATCGCGCGAACAAAAGCGTTTGATCAACGGCTATGGTTTTTTTTTCGGAAGATTGGATTCGGAGTTTTTTTTTGTGCGTGTTTCGCATTGGGTGGTGTGTTGGGCGATTTGTTACTAAATCAGTCAGAGCTTTTTATTATAAACGGGGTGGCAAAGTGACAATACTGGCTGGAATGACGTAAGCAAATACACTTAGATTTCTTGATCGAATTCGATACTTGAAAAATTTGTAAAGTTTAGATCGGTAATCCGTCTCTCAAAATATAGAGTTTTTTTTAAAGGTCCTATAAACGTATGAAAGACAATAGCTTACAGGTTGTTTTCAAAAAAAAATCTAGAAATGAACAAAAATTTAAGTAGTTTCACGACGGAATTGCAAAAATGTACTTTATTTACTTAACCAAATATTAGAAATGTCATCACAAAAATAAAAATGTTGTTTTCTGCATTTTTTTATTAGTTTTAATGTAATAAAAATACAGTTAACATTCGATTATCCGTGCAACGGCTATGAGTTCAGAGTTAAAGGCACTTGAGGTGAAAATTATTTACAACTCATTGGCACTGTTCTATTCAACAATTAAGAAAAACACCTTAATTACTCCTTCAAGAGTATTCTCTGAAACACCGCAAAATCGTCTAATTAGAACGGTTGCAAAATTAACCAAACAATCGCAGGCCCATTACACCTCTCTCTCTCTCCGTTGATCACTCACAACTCATTCAGCTCCAAAAGCCAAAGTGTTCTGAACGGTCTTATCGCTGAGCACCGGCAGTTTACAAGTTTACGTTATTCCCTCTCTGCAAATTAATTCAAAAAAATAAACATAAAGCAAAAAACCTCAACACTGAGAGCAACAGCTGCGCTCACGCCAACTCATTAAGAGGAGTTCAACTCTTCAGCGCCGACGAGAGCGAAAAGTAGTTTCTCACCCCTCCCCCCAGCACCTCCCCCTCTTAAGGTGAAGAACTTCGACCAGGGTGGTGGCAACGGTGATAATTTATTGCTGGGAACACACACACACACTCACGCACCCACTCCAGCTGAGAGAGTTGAAAGATGTTGGAAACCACCCGCAACGAGTTAGAGTTGGTGGTGCCCCAGAAGTGACAAGTTCTTTGAGTTGAAACTTGGCTTGACGCTTGTAGGACTCTGACAGTAACGAATTCTGTGTGTGCGCGAGCGAGCTAGTTCGTGTAGTAAATTAACATTTGTATTAACAATGAACTTTAGGGGGTTTCCATTTAGATTAATGCTGTTTCAGCACGATTATTTGAGGACACTGTGAAAAAAATACTAAGATTCTGACTCTTACGCTGACTCTGACTCTGAATCTAACTCTGACTCTGACTCCAACTCTGGACTCTGACACTGACACTGACTCTAGACTCTGACTCTGGACTCTGACTCTGGACTCTGACTCTGGACTCTGACTCTGGACTCTGACTCTGGACTCTGACTCTGGACTCTGACTCTGGACTCTGACTCTGGACTCTGACTCTGGACTCTGACTCTGGGACTCTGACTCTGGACTCTGACTCTGGACTCTGACTCTGGACTCTGACTCTGGACTCTGACTCTGGACTCTGACTCTGGACTCTGACTCTGGACTCTGACTCTGGACTCTGACTCTGGACTCTGACTCTGGACTCTGACTCTGGACTCTGACTCTGGACTCTGACTCTGGACTCTGACTCTGGACTCTGACTCTGGACTCTGACTCTGAACTCTGACTCTGGACTCTGACTCTGGACTCTGACTCTGGACTCTGACTCTGGACTCTGACTCTGGACTCTGACTCTGGACTCTGACTCTGGACTCTGACTCTGGACTCTGACTCTGGACTCTGACTCTGGACTCTGACTCTGGACTCTGACTCTGGACTCTGACTCTGGACTCTGACTCTGGACTCTGACTCTGGACTCTGACTCTGGACTCTGACTCTGGACTCTGACTCTGGACTCTGACTCTGGACTCTGACTCTGGACTCTGACTCTGGACTCTGACTCTGGACTCTGACTTTGGACTCTGACTCAGGACTCTGACTCTGGACTCTGACTCTGGACTCTGACTCTGGACTCTGACTCTGGATTCTGACTCCGGACTCTGACTCTGGACTCTGACTCTGGACTCTGACTCTGGACTCTGACTCTGGACTCTGACTCTGGACTCTGACTCTGGACTCTGACTCTGGACTCTGACTCTGGACTCTGACTCTGGACTCTGACTCTGGACTCTGATTCTGGACTCTGATGCTGGACCTTGACTCTGGACTCTGATGCTGGACTCTGACTCTGGACTCTGACTCTGGACTCTGACTCTGGACTCTGACTCTGGACTCTGACTCTGGACTCTGACTCTGGACTCTGACTCTGGACTCTGACTCTGGACTCTGACTCTGGACTCTGACTCTGGACTCTGACTTTGGACTCTGACTCAGGACTCTGACTCTGGACTCTGACTCTGGACTCTGACTCTGGACTCTGACTCCGGACTCTGACTCCGGACTCTGACTCTGGACTCTGACTCTGGACTCTGACTCTGGACTCTGACTCTGGACTCTGACTCTGGACTCTGACTCTGGACTCTGACTCTGGACTCTGACTCTGGACTCTGACTCTGGACTCTGACTCTGGACTCTGACTCTGGACTCTGACTCTGGACTCTGACTCTGGGACTCTGACTCTGGACTCTGACTCTGGACTCTGACTCTGGACTCTGACTCTGGACTCTGACTCTGGACTCTGACTCTGGACTCTGACTCTGGACTCTGACTCTGGACTCTGACTCTGGACTCTGACTCTGGACTCTGACTCTGGACTCTGACTCTGGACTCTGACTCTGGACTCTGACTCTGGACTCTGACTCTGGACTCTGACTCTGGACTCTGACTCTGGACTCTGACTCTGAACTCTGACTCTGGACTCTGACTCTGGACTCTGACTCTGGACTCTGACTCTGGACTCTGACTCTGGACTCTGACTCTGGACTCTGACTCTGGACTCTGACTCTGGACTCTGACTCTGGACTCTGACTCTGGACTCTGACTCTGGACTCTGACTCTGGACTCTGACTCTGGACTCTGACTCTGGACTCTGACTCTGGACTCTGACTCTGGACTCTGACTCTGGACTCTGACTCTGGACTCTGACTCTGGACTCTGACTCTGGACTCTGACTCTGGACTCTGACTCTGGACTCTGACTCTGGACTCTGACTCTGGACTCTGACTCTGGACTCTGACTTTGGACTCTGACTCAGGACTCTGACTCTGGACTCTGACTCTGGACTCTGACTCTGGACTCTGACTCTGGATTCTGACTCCGGACTCTGACTCTGGACTCTGACTCTGGACTCTGACTCTGGACTCTGACTCTGGACTCTGACTCTGGACTCTGACTCTGGACTCTGACTCTGGACTCTGACTCTGGACTCTGACTCTGGACTCTGACTCTGGACTCTGACTCTGAACTCTGACTCTGGACTCTGATGCTGGACTCTGACTCTGAACTCTGATTCCGACTTTTTGGACACATTTTATTGCAAATAAAATAAAATGTATCCAAAAAATTGGAGTCAGAATCAGAGTCGTGAGACATTCTTTAGAAAAAATAATAAAATTTAAAAGACAGATCAATTCTGCAACAGTCCAAACTCTTCCAAACCGCACTGTACCAAACAACGATGACTAATGCCACGAGCAAAGTTCGAAAAGAGAGATCATTTGACTTTGGCAGCTCCAACCAAGCTCCAACTCCAACTCGATCCAAAAGAGCAAGCGACCCCAATACCGACCGTCAGACGCTCAGCCAATCATCAAAGTCAAAGTGAGAGTGAACTCCGCGGTGCCAATCATAACGACTCAAAGCGCGCTCCTCTCGAGCAGGAGGAAGTTGGAACTTGACGCGAAAGTGGCCAACAAATGAGCCATCCATCAGAGATTTTCGGGGGCTTGTTGGCTTTTGGGGAAGGAGTTTTGAAGAGAAAAGGCACTAGCCGAATCGTTGGGGAGGTCTAACATTACATTTTGAATTTGGAAACTCTTCAAACAAGAATTGTGGAGTCTAGAAAAAACCTGAAAACAAAGAAATTCAAAATTGTATCAACCTTACCAAACAACAGCCTTGGCAAACCCCTCGCAAAAAGTGACGACACAATAAGTCGCCATTGGCGCATAGTGGTTCCCAAGGGACGGCCGCGGCAAAGTCAGACCGGAGAAGACAACTTCCGCCAGGCTTAGAATAGGTTAACCGAATCACGAACCGAGTCGCTAATAAATGTCAGCCAGTCAGTCGGTGTGATGACGTGCCGACCAACTCTCGCAGTGACAACCCCCTTGGAGAGGCCTCTCCGGACTTGGAGCTTTTGCGAGCGAATAAAATATGTAAGAACATGATGTTTGCAGATGGGGGGCTAAAAAATATGGCACTTAGATTAAAAAAAAAAACCATTGCGTGACCACGAAGGGGAAAATTAAATGCCATTTCTGGCCCATTTTCAATTAGAGTTAGTGCCACGTTTTCCGGGGTGCGTGGCGTTGTGATGAAGTGAAGAACAAATAAACTTGTTTGAGGCTGGAGAGCACAGCAAGAAATATATATTTTTACAGTTGATCCAAACTTTTACAAATAATGACACATTTAACCATGTGTTGTCCATTCAAAATTGTTTTACTAAAATCTTCTGTTGTATGCTATGTTGTGACAACGATCATTTGATACTTTTTGAATTATGATGGTAATTTTTTTAACTATCTATGATCGAGTCAAGCTTTTTTAAGCAATCGGTTCGTATACTATCGCTAAACGAACGCTCCAAGTTTAAAAAAAATGGTTACACCAGTTTTCGCCATTTCAACCTGCGGAGCGTCGAAAACCCCATTTCTATTTAAAAAAAATCATATCTCAGAATCCTGTTGATTGGTAAAAATAAATTTTGGATGTGTTATTTTCAGCTTTGAGCTTTTTGGTCACAATAAATTAGAAGTTTTCATTTTATCTGTAAGTGGACTATGTTTTGAAAATTGATGAGTATTATCCATTGAAAGCCAAACAAATCACATTTTTATTGAAACGATGGATACGATTTTTTGAAAAATTTAGTTTTTTCGAAAATTGGAAATATCGAAAAAAAAATCGAAAATATGTTGATTTATTAATTCCCATGCCAAATTTCAGCCAAATCGGACCACTTTTGATTTGGGTTCTGTTTGTTTGATGTGGAATGACAGAATATGAAAATTCAAAAACAAATTGTTTAAGTTTGATCGATGTTGATATTTTTCAAAGTAAATGTCGCATCCTCTTCCCTTCAATTATGAGCTGAACAAACAGGGGGCAATGGTTTTGCCTTCCTCACTGAGGTAAGGCTATAATCCTGCTCTAAAAATGAACTTTGTATAAAAACTAACTTAATCCACCTATGTGGTTGGAGCCTTCCTCACTCATTACCAACAATGGCTGATTTGATGGGGTTGTACACAAATTTCATCTATTTTTTATATCCGGAATAAAAAAGTACATAAATATCACTTAAGTGACCATATCTTGAGACAGGGTTGCCATATTTTCAATGTTTTGGACTCGTTGGAAAGGTCTTTTGATAACCTAACCAACGATGGGTCGGATGGTGGATCCGGACATAGTTTACATACATTTAAGTGAGATCCGGCTTCAAAAAAGTACATCAATATCACTTAAGTGACCATATCTCGAGACAGGGTTGCCAGATCTTCAATGTTTTAGACTCATTGGAAAGGTCTTTTGATAACCTAACCAACGATGGGTCGGATGGTGGATCCGGACATAGTTTACATACATTTAAGTGAGATCCGGCTTCAAAAAAGTACATAAATATCACTTAAGTGACCATATCTCGAGACAGGGTTGCCATATTTTCAATATTTGGACTCGTTGGAAAGGTCTTTTGATAACCTAACCAACGATGGGTCGGATGGTGGATCCGGACATAGTTTACATACAGTTAAGTGAGATCCGGCTTCAAAAAAGTACATAAATGTCACTTAAGTGGCCATATCTTGAGACAGGGTTGCCAGATCTTCAATGTTTTGGACTCGTTGGAAAGGTCTTTTGATAACCTATCCAACGATGGGTCGGATGGTGGATCCGGACATAGTTTACATACATGTAAGTGAGATCCGGATATATGTGAAAATACATTTTTATACATAAGTTTTGAACTACTTATCGAAACTTCAATCTGTATAAAACTCGATCTATGGGACCCTAAACCAAGTCGAATGCAACAAGTTCCGGTCAAATCGGTTCAGCCAGTGCCGAGAAACATGAGCTAGTTTGTTGGTCACATACATACATACACACACACATACACACATACATTTGTTCAGTTTTCGATTCTGAGTCGATATGTATACATGAAGGTGGGTCTACGACGTTTTTATACAAAGTTCATTTTTAGAGCAGGATTATAGCCTTACCTCAGTGAGGAAGGCAAAACGTCGGTCGTAGACCCACCTTCATGTAATGTATGTGTGTATGTGTGTGTGTATGTGTGTGTGTATGTGTGTGTGTATGTATGTATGTGTCCAACAAACTAGCTCATGTTTCTCGGCACTGGCTGAACCGATTTGACCCGAACTTGTTGCATTCGACTTGGTTTAGGGTCCCATAGATCGAGTTTTATACAGATTGAAGTTTTGATAAGTAGTTAAAAAGTTATGCATAAAAATGTGTTTTCACATATATTTGGATCTCACTTAAATGTATGTAAACTATGTCCGGATCAACCATCCGACCTATTGTTGGTTAACTTATCAAAATACCTTTCCAACGAGCGCAAAACATTGAAGATCTGGCAACCCTGTCTCGAGATATGGCCACTTAAGTGATATTGATGTACTTTTTTGAAGCCGGATCTCACTTAAATGTATGTAAACTATGTACGGATCCACCATCCGACCCATTGTTGGTTAGGTTATTGAAATATCTTTCCAACGAGTCTAAAACATTGAAGATCTGGCAACCCTGTCTCGAAATATGGCCACTTAATTGATATCGATGTACTTTTTGGAAGCCGGATCTAAAAAATAGATGAAACTTGTGTACAGCCATTGTTGTGAGGAAGGCTCTAACCACATAGGTGGATTAAGTTAGTTTTTTTTTAAATTTTAAACTAAAATCAAACAAATTTATAAAGAATTTTTCGGCATAGTCATTTTGCCTTCCTCACTGAGGTAAGGCTATAATCCTGCTCTAAAAATGAACTTAGTATAAAAACGTCGTAGACCCACCTTCATGTATACATATCGACTCAGAATCGAAAACTGAACAAATGTCTGTGTGTATGTGTGTGTGTATGTGTGTGTGTATGTGTGTGTGTATGTGTGTGTGTATGTATGTATGTGACCAACAAACTAGCTCATGTTTCTCGGCACTGGCTGAACCGATTTGACCCGAACCTGTTGCATTCGACTTGATTAAGGGTCCCATAGATCAAGTTTTATAAAGATTGAAGTTTCGATAAGTAGTTCAAAAGTTATGTATAAAAATGTGTTTTCACATATATCTGGATCTCACTTAAATGTATGTAAACTATGTCCGGATCCACCATCCGACCCATCGTTTAATAGGTTATCAAAAAATCTTTCCAACGAGTCCAAAACATTGAAGATCTGGCAACCCTGTCTCGAGATATGTCCACTTAAGTGATATTTATGTACTTTTTGTAGCCGGGTCTCATTTAAATGTATGTAAACTATGTTCGGATCCACCATCCGACCCATCGTTGGTTAGGTTATCAAAAGACCTTTCCAACGAGTCTAAAACATTAAAGATCTGGCAACCCTGTTTCGAGATATGTCCACTTAAGTGATATTTATGCACTTTTTGGAAGCCGGATCTCACTTAAATGTATGTAAACTATGTCCGGATCCACCATCCGACCCATCGTTGATTAGGTTATCAAAAAATCTTTCCAACGAGTCCAAAACATTGAAGATCTGGCAACCCTGTCTCGAGATATGTCCACTTAAGTGATATTTATGTACTTTTTTGAAGCCGGATCTCACTTAAATGTATGTAAACTATGTCCGGATCCACCATCCGATCCATCGTTTGATAGGTTATCAAAAAATCTTTCCAACGAGTCCAAAACATTGAAGATCTGGCAACCCTGTCTCGAGATATGTTCACTTAAGTGATATTTATGTACTTTTTGTAGCCGGGTCTCATTTAAATGTATGTAAACTATGTTCGGATCCACCATCCGACCCATCGTTGGTTAGGTTATCAAAAGACCTTTCCAACGAGTCTAAAACATTGAAGATCTGGCAACCCTGTTTCGAGATATGTCCACTTAAGTGATATTTATGCACTTTTTGGAAGCCGGATCTCACTTAAATGTATGTAAACTATGTCCGGATCCACCATCCGACCCATCGTTGGTTAGGTTATCAAAAAATCTTTCCAACGAATCCAAAACATTGAAGATCTGGCAACCCTGTCTCGAGATATGTCCACTTAAGTGATATTTATGTACTTTTTTGAAGCCGGATCTCACTTAAATGTATGTAAACTATGTCCGGATCCACCATCCGACCCATCGTTGGAAATGTTATCAAAAGACCTTTCTAACGAGTCCAAAACATTGAAGATCTGGCAACCCTGTCTCGAGATATGGTCACTTAAGTGATGTTTATGTACTTTTTTGTAGCCGGGTCCCATTTAAATGTATGTAAACTATGTTCGGATCCACCATCCGACCCATCGTTGGTTAGGTTATCAAAAAACCTTTCCAACCAGTCTAAAACATTGAAGATCTGGCAACCCTGTCTCGAGATATGTCCACTTAAGTGATATTTATGCACTTTTTGGAAGCCGGATCTCACTTAAATGTATGTAAACTATGTCCGGATCCACCATCCGACCCATCGTTGGATAGGTTATCAAAAGACCTTTCCAACGAGTCCAAAACATTGAAGATCTGGCAACCCTGTCTCGAGATATGTCCACTTAAGTGATATTTATGCACTTTTTGGAAGCCGGATCTCACTTAAATGTATGTAAACTATGTCCGGATCCACCATCCGACCCATCGTTGGATAGGTTATCAAAAAACCTTTCCAACGAGTCCAAAACATTGAAGATCTGGCAACCCTGTCTCGAGATATGGCCATTTAAGTGATATTTATGTACTTTTTGGAAGCCGGATCTCACTTAAATGTATGTAAACTATGTCCGGATCCACCATCCGACCCATCGTTGGATAGGTTATCAAAAAACCTTTCCAACGAGTCCAAAACATTGAAGATCTGGCAACCCTGTCTCGAGATATGTCCACTTAAGTGATATTTATGTACTTTTTTGTAGCCGGATCTCACTTAAATGTATGTAAACTATGTCCGGATCCATCATCCGACCCATCGTTGGATAGGTTATCAAAAGACCTTTCCAACAAGTCCAAAACATTGAAGATCTGGCAACCCTGTCTCGAGATATGGCCATTTAAGTGATATTTATGTACTTTCTTAATCCGAATCTAAAAAATAGATGAAATTTGTGTACAACCCCATCAAATCAGCCATTGTTGGTAATGAGTGAGGAAGGCTCCAACCACATAGGTGGATTAAGTTAGTTTTTATTTTGCTAGAATATATTATGTACTGCATTTTTGAATTTAGACAATTTCAGATCAAATTCATAAGTTTCAGTTGTTTTATGTTAGATTTAGATAAAAATAAATTGACAAGTCTGATTTTACGCACCATGAAAAAAGAGCTTTTTCCCGACATTTCACGGGGTGTTTTGAAATAGTTCGTCGGGGGTCTAGAACAACATTTTTTTGTTGAAGGTTTTTTTTTTGATTTATAGGACATTCGGAAAAGTTTTTGCAAATCAATGGTTCCATATACAGTATGTAAAAAAGTATTTACACCCCTTGGGCACTATGCACATTTTGTGATGAAAGATGTAAACAATTTAAAATTTTACAGAAACCTAGTACTACGTTTTGTTCAGAAACTCATGCCAAATATTTTGTTACAAAAAGCTCATGAAAAGATGATTTATATAAAAAGTTGTAAAACAAATACTATTACAAAAATAAAAAATGGTGCAAAAAAAGTTTGTACACCTTTCAAAAAATTAACATAAATGAAGTCAATTGTTGACAAATCACCATAAATCCAGTCTTCCAACTCCAAATAGCCATCCTTGACTGATGAAAAAAATAATTGTGATTGAATATAAAGTTTACTAACTACTTAGTATAAAAGTTTATATAACTCTGGAAATTCTATTTAAAACTTATTTAAACTTAATTTTGCAAACTTTTAATTTAACTAAATGACATAATATTACCATAGAATTGCTAAATAAACATTTTGGAGTGGGTATAACACCTTTTTGGGTGTCTTTGTAACGATAGAATAGATTTTTCGTTGGAATTTCGTACCAACCCGGAATTACGTCGTCGGAAAATACAAATGGCATCGGAAAGGGCATAAAATTTCCTATCTTTTGATACCCAGGCATCTAGGTTTTCTATAAAACCCACGTTTTTAAACCACCTTGGGTCAGGGGTATTAAAAACATTCAAAAAGCAAAAACTGAAAATTTGGTTTATTGGACCTTTACAAAAAAACTCCAGATTTGCACTTGATAGTTTGACACATGTGTGTTAAAATAGAAATTAAAATAAATTAAATGTTTGAAGAATCAGTTTTGGGCTTTTGTTTTTGACATAAATGTGTCAAAATATAAAATGTCTGATCGAAATAAATCTGACCAAACATTTCAAAACGGCCAAAAATGCTTTTATAGTGGAATCGGGGTTAAGTGGACCCTGGATGGTTTTTGTGGTGCAAGTGGTTATTTTTACTGGATTTCTGAGACATTTTCACATAAGTCACGTGTATTTTGGATTGCCGCACAAAACCTCCGCTCTAAATAGAGAGCGATTTTCAAGAAAAATGTTGGAAAATGGGGAAATGAGGCAAAATGGACCCTTTGCCGCTTCGTCAACAATCGATTCCCCGGATTTTTTATTTGCATAGGATACAATGTTTTCCATACTTAGAATCCAGCCGCAATCAATTTAGTTCGATTTTGGGTTCCATTTCGCCCTTTGTGCTATGGTTTGATTTTCGAAACCGACATTTACGGATGTACCTACTTTTTTCGTAAAGGAACCTGACTGTAAAAATCCCCCAGCCATCTCGTGAAGTACACTGTTAGTCCGTCCACTGGAACTCTCAGCCCGTGTTTTTTCACGAATGGATACATTTTTAATAGTGTACCGTTTTGAAGCAAAATTTTCTTCAATTATTTTTTGGGGAAAAAAGTGATTTTCTAACAGAAGTCTAAATAATATCATAAATTTCTTTTCAAATTGTCACACATCAAAACAAATTAATTCTCGTGAATCCTTTATAAATATTGACTTTTCAAACGATTTGAAAAAAAAAGCCTTTCATCATTTTCAGCTCAATCACTGTGTTCACAATCCTTCCCACCTCCCCTGTATCTTTACGGCCACCTTTACATTTCCCAGCTCTCTCCCTCTCTCGGCACTTCCTGCAACTTCCACTCCCTGCGCAATCTCCACTTCCAAACGACGCCACCCAAATGGACAACGGTGTGTGTCTTACTCCAACGGCGGTGTGGCGCGTCCATCGCGATCTCCTTTGTGCACCATATTCTAAACAGAGAGAGAGAGAGAGTGAGAGCAAGCGCGCGCGAAACCCTCTCGCGCAAAGATCGCGACGATCGCGTCTTAACCTTTCCGCCAGTCTTGGTTCAGCCGTGATCGCGAGTGCGAGGGAGTTGGATTTCTGGGTTTTACTCTTTTCTTCGTTACTGTTTGTTTGAAAAGATCGCGATCGATATTCGAGTGTTTTCGCGAGTGATCCCTCGTAACTTCTTGCAGAGAGAAGTGATTATTTTGGTGATCGCTCACTCGAGCAACACTTCTAATTGCCGCTGACAGTGATTGATCCGTGGTGTAAATTCGGAGTTGACGCCAAAGCGACTCGAGTTCGATTAAGCCGATTCTAATCCTTGATTTATGAGCCTGCGGAATCGGATCACGGAAAATGAGTAGTAGTGCCGGGGGGACGTGTGGATCGTCGTTAAGGTGAAACCCCTCTAAGAGGTGATGATGGCGCCAAATCGGTTTTAGTGAGCTCCGGAATAGTGTGGTCAATTTATGGCCAGTGAGAGGCGCGATCGTGAGAGGAATTTACACAACCAGCTAGACCAGCTGCCTAATCGGAGTTACTAAGCTGCTTTGGCGGAGACAACAGAAACAGAAAGAGATCGAGCGCCAAATCGATATTGAATGGTACGTTACCTGTAAAGACCAACAAATGAAACAACGCAAATAGTCGTCGATCGATCGATCGATTGTCGCATTTGTCTCTAATGATTTGATAAATTAGACGTTATTAGACCGGTGTACAAGCTGCAGCAGCCGGTGGTCATTAGTCGCCAGGTGCCGCCACCGTCGTCATCGTCGTCGGGTGGAATAGTTTTGCTTGTTTACAAATAGTTGAGGGTGAATTAACCTTCGTCTAATGGCGTTTATGACTTGGGTTTGTGTGTTGCAAAATATTCTCAAGACACAGCGGTTCTGAGTGGCTTTAATGGGATGGCAATTGATTTGATGGAATTTTTAAGTGTGATTTCAGTAATTCGAATAGTTGGGGGTTATTAGTAATGCGTGCAATCAGAACGATTGTTGCCTTTCCCTTGATCTAAAATACTTGATTAAAATCAATCTAAGATAGTTAGTATTCATCAAAGTCAAAGAAGAATTATATGTTTTGTATTGCAAATTGCGTTCTTGAATGATAGTCTTATATAAAATGCTGACAAACAATTCTCATGTTGAAAAACGCCATATTTTAAGGAAAGTTCAACTTCGAATTCTTTTGAGGCCCCGTTGCCAGAGGGTGGGGGAAAATAAATATCTCTTTGAAGACATTTTCTTATTCTTCCAAAAATAGCAATACTAAATGCATCAGTTTGAGTGCTGAATAAATTCACTTTTCAATACAAGTGTCGAAAAGTAATACTTTTCAAAACTGTTTTAGAGTCACTTATCTTAATGGCAAATAGCATTCAAGTAAGGAAACAAACATATAGTGCTCCCGGGATTGCCTAAATTTTGTGAAAATTTTGAGTATTTCACAAAATTTTTTATAACTGTCGAAATTTATGAAAATATCCCAATCATTTGATGCCCATATTTAAAACACTTAAATTTTTAGTTCTTTTTCGAAAATATTTAGTTTTGTGAAAAATTTGAGTATTAAAAAAAATGAGTAGTGCGGTGCCTGTGTGGACGCTCAGTCCTGTTTTTTCGTGTTATTTTCCGTCTCTTTTGTGTCGCTATTCGAGTGCATGGGGTGATTGGTCATTATAATTAAATAATGGCATCAGTAGTGCGGTGCCTGTGTGGACGCGCAGTCCTGTTTTTTCGTGTTATTTTCCATCTCTTTTGTGTCGCTATTTGTGTACATGGGGTGATTGGATTTCTTCTGATTCGTGTTGTTTTCATCTCTTTTGTGTCGCTGTTTGTGTGCATGGGGTGATTGGCCTTCTTCTTCTTCTTTTTTCTTTATTTTTAATTCGCGCGTTCGTTGGCCAATGAGCTTATTTTTGTTCTCTTTACATAGTTTTCGATAGAAACGATCTGAATTCTTTTTTTTTTCGAGACAAGCAAGTCGTATTGCTGGATTAAGTCCTTTCTATATCATCGATGATCGGAAGGCACGCCGACGAATATGTTTTAAGGCTTATGATAAAAAATCATTTTAATGAATAAATCCCTTCTTACATCACCGTTGATCGGAAGGCACGCCGACGAAGAATTTCTGGAGGATCGTGGTCGAATTAATACTATATTTAAAATTCTAGATAGCTATCTTTCGGATTCTATTGTGAGTAGCGGGACTTCGCGGTTACTATGCAACGTATTTTTTGGAGTCTTTTTATATTTTAAATTTATAAGTCCTTCTTTTATCATCGTTGATAGGAAGGCACGCCGCCGGTTAAGTTCGTTTAAGTTATTGTTTTAATTTCATTACAATCGGTTACGTGGTGTCCTGTTTTCTTTTCGTTTATATTCGTTGATCGTAATAATTTATTCCAACTGGCAGCTTTAGTATTAACTAATCTACTATTTTTGACATTTGCTCGCGTTATCTTAATTGTACCAACAGTAAAAATATACTGATAAGTCCAGCCCATAGCACTACCGCTCGGTTGGCACGCGTTCGATTAAAACAAACTTTTTAAATAATCAATTATTTATCTTTCCGCAGCCGGCTGCCTAAGATTTAAAATTTCAACCGATAAACAAAATGCTCATGGTCACATCACTGCCACTCGTGAATCCTGACCTCATACCCATCTACTAACCCCCTCAAAACTCATGTGATACTTTGTCGGAGAAGCAGTCGATTGGGCGGTCTCTATCACTCAAGTATCGGACTAACATTCCCATCCACTTCCCCGTGACCCTACCACTGGTCGTGGCCGGCGCCGGTATTGATCAGCATGATAGGGGCCTTTGAGAAGTTGCGAAGCGAGGAAAGATAGCACCCACTTATCTTCCACGGCTCGTGGATGTAACTTCTGGAGGTCCTGGTCAATAACGGAGTAGCAACTGCGGGTGGGCACCTATGCTTATGCTTATGCTTATGCTTAAATTTGAGTATTAAAAAAATGTGATAAAACTTTCGAAATGTATGAAAAATCCCTATCATTTGGGAACAACAATAAATTTTAGTTATTTTTTTAGAAAAAACTATCTTAATCCACCTGTGTGGTTGGAGCCTTCCTCACTTATTACCAACAATGGCTGATATGATGGAATTGTACAAATTTCTATTTTTTAGATCCGAAATAAAAAAGTACATAAATATCACTTAAGTGGCCATACTTCGAGACAGGGTTGCCAGATCATCAATGTTTTGGACTCGATGGAAAGGTTTTTTGGCAACCTAACCAACGATGGGTCGGATGGTGGATCCGGACATAGTTTACATACATTTAAGTGAGATCCGGCTTCCAAAAAGTACATAAATGTCACTTAAGTGACCATTCGAGACAGGGTTGCCAGATCTTCAATGTTTTGGACTTGTTGGAAAGATCTTTTGATAACCCAACCAACGATGGGTCGGATGATGGACCCGGACATAGTTTACATACATTTAAGTCAGATCCGGATATATGTGGAAACACTTTTTTATACATAACTTTTGAACTACTTATCGAAACTTCAATTTGTATAAAACTCGATCTATGGGACCCTAAACCCAGTCGAATGCAACAGGTTCGGATCAAATCGGTTCAGCTAGTGCCGAGAAACATGAGCTAGTTTGTTGGTCACATACATACATACATACATACACACACACATACACACAGACATTTGTTCAGTTTTCGATTCTGAGTCGATATGTATACATGAAGGTGGGTCTACGACGTTTTTATACAAAGTTCATTTTTAGAGCAGGATTATAGCCTTACCTCAGTGAGGAAGGCAAAAAGCATTTTCAGAATACAGGAAAAATACGTATTTTTGTGAAAATTTTGATGTAACTTTAATTGCAACATCATCCTGATCATTGGGACTGGCAACACTAGCCAGCAACAGTCAACTGTTCGGAGCTCCTCAAACTTTTCGATTTTTTCGCCGTAATTAACAGCGTTTACCCGCGAGTTTGCTGCTCCAGCATGCCAAGGGCCAGCCGTGGCCGTGGCAGTTCGAGTGCGGCCTCGAAAAACCCGCGAAGTTCATCTACCGGCAGAGTGCAGAAAGGTAAACACACCAACGCCGCATCGACCGCCATCGCGCACGGGAGCGTGCCCAGTGACGTCACCGATCCATCGTTTTTACACGTGTCATACCGCCCACGTGAGTCCCCAGTACGGACGAGACAATCGACCCGGGCATCCGGAAGCACTTCCGGCCAGCAGCAGCAGCAGCAGTCCACCAGCACTACGACAACAACTACTTCCAACGTTCCCACCAGCAACGAATTTGAGATGCTGAGTGGAGAAGAAAACAACACCGCCAGTGACAGCAGCAGTGCTAGCGACGACGATGACGATGATGAACTTGCGCGCAAGCAAGAAAAGAGGAAAAAATGCAACTCTCCGAAGGAACGACGTCCACCTCCAATTTTTGTTTTTTAAACGTTGGCAGACGATATTGACGAGTTGCTTGAGGGACACCAATATTGTCTGAAAATTAGTAAAACTTCAGTGCAAGTTATAACGCACAATAAACAGAATTTCGACCTGGTGGTGAAGAAGTTGAAGTTGCGAAACTTCAAATTCTTCACATTTGATCCTGCAGAGAAGGTCCCAGTGAAGATCGTCCTTCAGGGATATCCGGACCGCCCGATCTCCGACCTGGAAGAACACCTGACGGGCGTCAAGGTTAAGCCTCGAGAAATAAAGGTGCTCTCGAAATCGACAACGGGGACAGGTACGTACACCTTGTACCTCCTGTACTTCGATCGCGGGTCCGTCAAAATCCAGGACCTACGGCGGATCAAAGCATTGGACGGCTTCTTCGTGACGTGGCGATTCTACACGAAGAATCCGACCGACGCAGCGCAATGCCACCGCTGTCAAAAATTCGGACACGGTTCAAGAAACTGTAATCTTCCGCCCCGGTGCGTAAGGTGCGGTGAGACCCACTTCACCGAAAGGTGCAATCTTCCGCGGAAAGACCAGCTGGGGGAAAACGCCCAGCAGCACAAAGCGCGCGTCAAGTGCGCGAACTATGGTGGAAACCACACGGCGAATTTCCGTGGCTGTGCCGCGCGGAAAAAGTACCTCGAGGAGCAGGACAAGACTTCGAGCACGAACGCTGCAGCAGCTGGCGGCGGAGCGGTTCCATTGACCAACCCAGCGTTCCCTCCCGGTTGGAAAGGTTCCTACGCTAGAGTAGCCGCTTCTGGGAGCGGTACTTCACCGGGACAAGCAGACGTTACCGGAGATGACCTCTTCACGCTTCCCGAGTTTTTCGCTCTTGCTGGAGAGATGCTCACGCGCTTTCGTGCCTGCCGGAACAAGGCAGAACAATTCCAAGCTCTTAGTGAGCTGATGATGAAGTATATCTACAACGGATAAGCTGCCGTGTGCAGCGAAGTTTTTCGACGTCAAAAGACAAAACAAACTGTGATCTAGTTTTAAGCTTTTCTATTTCTATCCTTTTCCTTAGCAAATTTCGAAGGTTTTTTTAAAATAATTGTTCCTTCTGTTGACAAATCCATTGTTAGAATATCCAATTGCATCAAAATGAACTAAAGTACAAATCATAGCTGAAAGGTGCTCCAAAACTCTATTAGGTTATAAGAATTACGAAATTGTGAATTGATTATTTACTAATAAAAACTAATTGAATTGAAATTGAAACATCATCCTGGTTCCAAAACACCATGATTATTTGAAGTTTGGATGATTTTTCATAGGATTACAGCCAATGTCTCCCATATAGCCCAAACCCCATAAGCTCTGTGCTTCAGTTATGCACGCCTCGGTTTTGCATCCCCCATACGCGGCATGACTGTACAATGTACATACCCATTTTCTATGATCATCCCCCAAAATTATATGGAGACTTGTATGGATAAATCAATAATGCAAAATGACATTGACAATGATTTTTTGACATCCGGAATGCATGGCCAATGTTTCATCTATATCAAATAATGAAAATTTGAAAAGCGCGTAGAAACTTATCTCCCATGAATTATGAAAAACTCAACGGTATCTCTTTCCCAAGTATAGATCAATATTGATTAATGTTAATTTTGCAAAAACAGTAAAAAGTACCCGAGTTCAACCAAGTGAAAACGAACAAAAGCGTGTCACTTCTCTCTTTATCATTTCACTGAAAATCGGTGACGTCTAGAGCTGGTGAAATGGAAACCATAATCGATCACTCTCCCCCGTAGCGCTAAAGTTTTGCTACGCCACAGTTGAGAAATTAGCGAGCCAGTGTTGCCAACGGAACCAAAAAATTTGAATCGCGTATAACGGGAAATCGATGCGCGCCAAAAGCAATAACATCGAAAACAGCCGGGTTAATTGATGCACTTTGTAATCATTTGCCGAAAGTTTTGGGCTGTGGAGGTGGTACGGTGAGCGGTTTAAGGGGTAGTATTGTTTCGCTTTCCGGAGAAGTGGCAAACTTAATTCTCGACTCATATGGCCAACAGGTGGACTACATCAGCTCGGATAAGGAAACCATTATGCTATTGTTGAGGCAGTCATTTGGCAACAGTTTTTCAAGAAAAAGTGTTACAGCAAAAATTTCAAAATCCAGTGTTGCCAGCAGGCAAGTTTATTTTTCTCAGCGCGGAACTGAATCACGTTGGCCGAGGTAGTAATTAAGAACGTGACCTTTGGGGTGTTGTACCATTCCATTCTGTGCGGCTCGACTGAGATTGTGATTTTCACCGGCCGAAAGCTTTCAGAGCACTTGCGCGCGACCTCCAAGGTTATCTTCCGGCGGGGATCCAACCAACCGTCGGTGAAGGTTCACGGTGGCGTGCGCGCAGTTTGCTCTTAATGTGGTTTGGGTCGTGCCAACAAAAGAACAAGATCATTTCGGTGTGATGCTGTTTTGGGGGAGGGATTTGAATGAGCGCCTAGTGGCAAACGGGGAACCTTATTTTTGACGTTTTGAATTCAATGGTAAAGTTCTGTACTAGAAAAATCATAACTCTCCTCCACATTGTAGTTCGTGCTCGCCCAATTATAAAGTAAATAAACACATTATCCGCGCGCGACCATTTTGGAAGGGGGAGGAAGGAAAGTATAATCGTTTGCAAGCAAGCCTGCCTATTTAAGGAGGACCCTTTGGCGTCCAAAATTGAGGTCAAAACTTTGGACAGCTCGCTCGTTACGACTCATAAATCATAAACCCATTTGCTTTATTTGGCTCCGTTTGCTTAACTTATAATTTAATCAAGAAAATATCTTCCAGAATTCACCTCAAACCCAAAATCATGCTCTGATTTATAAAGCCTGGTAGCAGACTCGAATGCAAATTACTCTGGTGGAGGAGGAAATCGTACATAAATTAACACCCAAATTGCCAAATTACACGCGCCTCCCACGGCAACAACAAATTTAGTATTATTTTTTTGTAGAGTAAAAAGCACAACCGAAAAAAGAACACTAAAATTACGCGCGCGATAATTTACAAACACGGACGTCAGACCCGTCTTGAGGTGAGGAAGAGAGAATTTTTATTTCGAGAGCCAGATATGATGGGAAACCTATAAATCTATTTATAATAATTTCTGCCAGACTGGGGTCGAAAATTGGTTCCGAGATCCAGTTGTTTTTTCCTTCTTCTTCTTTTATTGGGAGCCGTCAATTAAGTCAGTTCCGAGTTCCGGACTTCAAAAAAAGATGAGGGGTGGGCAGAAAAGAGGTGAAACACATTAGGGTAGAGTAGTCATCAATGAGACACGGGGAACAATGATAAAATGGCTCTCACAAGTCGTTGTTTCAACCAATCAGGCTCATATTTTGGGGAAAGGTGTGTCTACTGGATACACGTCTGCCATTATAGTGGCTTTGGTTATGGACGCTCCCTTGCAAATTTATTCATAAATGTTTGATTTTGGGGTGTAAAAGTAAATTATGCCTGTAAATTACATTTTCGCTCATAGGCTGCCATTAATACAAAAACTAATATTTCTCCAAATTTCTTTCGTCATTTCATAGGGCATGAGTTGGGCAACAATTGCCTTTCATTAGCTTTGACCAACATTAAGAATATACCCTGAATCCAGGGGTGTCTCATTGTTCCCCACTCTTTTCAGCCCATGGGTAACAATGAGACACTTTGATTTTTCTTCATTAAACTTTTCAAAATCTAGAGAAATCCTTCAAAGCATGAATTGGAAGTGATTTGTGGCCTATTTATTGAGTTTTAACTTCATTTAACCAAAAATATAAAGTTATTTGGTATAAATAAATGGATTTTACTAAATTCAAATACTTTTTAGTATAACTTTTGTTAATTAAAGTTTCAAGTTGGCAAAATTGCTTTAAAATGTTCAAGGCAAGTCACCTGCAATGGAACAATACAAAAATATGATGTTTCACTAGAAAAGTATTCATTTTCGTTGAGTGTCTCATTGTTCCCCAGCTGTCTCATTGTTCCTGCCAAGTGCGTCTACAATGAGACAGTTAAATAACTCTGGCTGTAGAGGTCGGATCGATCTCATATTTTGGTCAATGTTAGAACACATTAAAAGAAAGAAAATGCAACAAAAAGCTCATAAAAACAAGCTGATTAAAAAATTAGAAAAATCTTTGAAAGTTGAAAACCAAAAGTGTCTCATTGATGACTACCCTACCCTAATGCTAATGCTGCGGGGGAGAGCGGTTCGTCGCGCTGGAGACTTCAACCGGGAGAAAGAAAAATTAACTCGTCAAAAGCTGAAGGAGGAGGGCAAGTGGTTAACTTGTTTTGTGGAGTAATTTTTGAAGGGGAAAGGAAACATGATACGCGCCTATTTATGCACCATACAATTTGCCCTGGTTAGTTTTCGTGCTTTAGGGTTCGTTAATTTTATGACGCAACCATGAAAAGATCCGATTAATGGGAATAAAAATTAAAAGACTTGAACGGCGGATAGCGACGAACCCTTCGAAGGGTTGTAAAATTAGAGTCCTAATTGAAATTATTGTTATTATTTTGAACATCAACCCAAACAATTAATAAATATCAAACCACGTGGACACCTTAAGGGGGGGTGAGATTTAACTTGTATAGAAATTGTTCACAATAGGTGGGGGGAGTGGGGGTTGAGATTTCCAAAAAAAAAGTGTCTTTGCTATTTTGAATAAATTGAAAAGTTCGCTTCGCTTCGCTAGGAGACAGTGATTTTAGCGGATTGCAGACTGAATTCTCGCCATGTGATGTGATGATGAATAGAACCAATTCCACCTGAACCAGATTCTCACCACCATGGCAGCCGTCCATTGCCGGCCGCTCCCATCTCCACCGCGCACCAGGGACAAGGAAAGGGATTTAGAAGACGGGAAGTGTTGATGCTCCACTTTTTTCAGAGTATTAAGGGAAAATCTCCACGGTATACTCAAGTAAGTTTCGCTTGGAGTTGGACGGTTTTTGGGAAGGTGATTGGTCTGAGGAGCCGTTTGCATTGTTGTTCGAATTCTTCGTGTGTTCTCATTTTCTAATGGAAAAGCTTTCAATTCTGCTCATCTCTTATTGGATGAATTCTAGGGTACGTTATCCATTAGTGGACCCCTTTCCTATAGTGGACCCTCTGAAGGGTTTTTAATGGAAAATTCAATAAAATCACAATTTCAAGCGTGTTGTTGTCTACAAATCTTTTATTTGGCATGTTCAGCATCATTTAGAACAATGTTGACTAACATTGAATTGTCCTTTTCACCAAAATAAGTGTTTTGAGTTCGACATCTGAAATCAGCCAGGGCCACTAGCATTTTCACAACAAAACTGCATTTAAATTTTATGATTGAATTAACCATCCAATCATTTTTTGACTGATTATTTAACTTCAGCATGTCGAAGTAATGTAAGTTTAAGGATATTTACAAAAATAAAGCGAAGAAATGCAATTTTCTAGCAAAAATTATGGGGGTCCAATATAGGACAACGAAAATCCAAACTTTTCCAAAAGTGGACCCCTGTTAATTAAACCTTCAAAAATGATGAAAACTGTGTATTCAAGCAAAAGTTTCTCTAAAACATACAATAAATGCTTGTTGTTATCAACCTAAACGCATATTTTTTTAATTATGAGTATAAATATAGCTGTTTTCATGTTAAAAGTACCAATAATGCTGAAGCCGTAAGAATTTATAGTTAATCAAAACTATTGTTAATTGTACTTAACTGAAGCACCATAATTGCAGTTTGAAATGATATTTTATAATAATAAATCCATAACAAAACATTTTTTTTTCCAATAAACATGCGTGGTTTTATCAGCAACTGTAAACAATTCTATTGTTTAGTATCGGTCAACCATTTATGTAATTAATATGAAAAAATTTGCATCAAGATTACTTTTTTTAATCATTTTGATGTTTACAGTGGTTTTTGAGACGTTTTCTCTGATCTTTTTCGGAAATAAATGTGTTTAAATGTCTGTTTGGTTTTTTGTTGTTTAAAGCCAAATTTGTTAACAAAAAATATTTGTTTATGATGAAAAGTGAGGAAAATCCATCTTTTATTCATTATATCTATCATTAGACCTACACCATGCATCAAAACATCAAATATAGGTTAAATTTGGTATAAAAATAACAGTTTGCCTATAGTGGACCCGGGTCCACAATCGGATTATGGACCCGGGTCCACTATAGGTCCACAACAGGCAAAAAAACTTTTTTTTCAATTGGCTATTTTTCTGCTCAAAAACAAATAACTGATGAAACAAATAGTCAAAATTGTTCGAAAGACTTCAGTTTTCATTGTTTTGTACAAAGGGTTATGAAAAAGTGCTTAAAATATTGAAAATTTGTGAAAAATGTGCTTCGGCTCTTCTAGGGGGTCCACTAATGGTTAAAATACCCTATCAGTCGCACAGGCTATTTTTAGCGAGGTATTTTTAGATTCAATTTCAAATGCGCTTGCAATCTTGCATGAAATCTTGTTTAAGTTCTGATATTCAACTTGCATTCAATTTGATTCTTTGTCCGATTTTTTTATTCAACTATATCAGTCTAAGAACTCCTCAATCTTCCAATGCTCCACGGTAAAGTGGAAAGCATTTCGTTTGCCAATCCTAAGGACAGGGGATCGAACCCCACTGGGAGCTTCATGTTTTTCATTAATTCCAAATTCAATGAGTCCAGAACATTCTCGTTGGGAACAGATGGGTATCGAACCCAGGACCATTCGCTTTTAAAGCGAACACCGTAACCATTCAGCCACGACCGCTCCATTTTAATAAATTGAAAAGTTGTAGATTAAGACTTGGGTTCAGATCAGAATAATTCGCTCAACAAAAAGAACGAAAAGAAAAAAAATTGGAAAATCTTAAGAGATACCCTCTAGCTCGATTCTTTAAATTTAATTCTTACTGTGCCAATTTTGAACAAAATCGGTTCAGGGTTAAGAGTCGTTGAAGTTTGTTTGGGAAAATTTGAAAAAATGTTGCAGGAAAAGCTAAATTTTCATACTCCTTCAAAAGGAGGTGTTAAATATGTCAAATTACTGTCAAGTGAAAGATTGTTATAAAAAAAGTTATGACAAACAACTTTGTCGAAGATCGCAAAACGATCCGAGTTAACCCTGACGAGTTATTTTCGATTTAAAGAAGACGTTTTTGTATGAAATGATTTTGTATCGCCTACTTTAACGATTTATAGGGACCCTTTAACCTTAACCGATTGGACTCAAAATTGACTCAAGTAACGTCATGATTCGAATTCCCGGAAGCTTCGAAACCCGGACACCCCATCTTGTTTTATTAATTATTTGGATATAAATTCGCATATGAATGTCCAATAGCGTGTCCCAAAAAAACACGAAGTCGAGGAATTCAATGTGCTCAGTTCTCAATTGATAGAAAATCATGTTAGAAACAACTCTCTCATACATGAAAACTTTCGGAAAAATCGTTTACCACGTTCCCTGGGCATTTTTTTGAAAAAAGTCAGTTTTTTCCACAATTTCACAAAATCTGCTTAGAAAAAATGGAAAATTTAAAAATTTCAAATAGCCTATACCATTAAATGATGGTCTGTGGTCCAATAAACAAGTTAATGTATCGATTTGGCCTTTTAAAACCTTGTTTTCACTTTCCCGGTAGCTTTTATGTCGAAAAATACGAGTTTTTGCTTTACTTTTTTTCAATCTTTTCCCTCGGTATTGAACACAAAAATTTCCTCATATGTGAAAATACATGCATCTTGTAGGAAATTTTCCGCCGAAGATTTTCGTCTAAGCAACTTTGAAGTTTCATCAACTCTGAGCTGAGATATTCCAGTTTTTGTGAAGAAAGAATATTGAATATTTGAAAATGTTGATATTAATCATCATTGGCATACAATATTAAGGATAATTTAAGCCTAATTTGAAGTGCGGCTGTATCGCATCTGTTTTTAAACATGATTGGTTCATCCTACAATACTAAGGGCCACCTGATGTTGTTTTCTCATGGCACACTACGTGCTAAATCAATGAATTACTTTTAGCAAATAACTCATATTTAGAGCATTTTGCATTTAAACCAATCGATGCACGTTTGCTGTGTTTCCATAGATACAAATAAACAAATAACAAATCGATGCATTTGTGCTCTCTTATACTATCTAGATAGGAAAACCAGTAAGCTTAGTACAAGAGCACAGAGGCATCGAAATATATGGTTCTATTGTACGGGGTTGGCAATTGTCCACGCTCCATCCAAAAAAGTTTTTTTTATGGACAATTGACCATGAGAAGGGGAGGGAGCTGAGATTTAAAAAAAATGTCTACGTGATTAATGGATGGATCCCTATAGAATAAATTCCAAATATTAGTGATATTTTTAATTTACCTGAACATCGGATTTATCAACAGGAGTTATAAGAAGGGAGTGTAAACGTTACGTTGTGGTTCAGATCACGGAAATGCGTACAATTGAACCTTATATTTGTTATTTGTTTATTTGTATCCATGGAAACACAGCAAACGTGCATCGATTGGTTTAAATGCAAAATGCTCTAAATATGAGTTATATGCTAAAAGTAATTCATTGATTTAGCACGTAGTGTGCCATGAGAAAACAAAACCAGGTGGCCCTTAGTATTGAAGGATGAACCAATCATGTTTAAAAACAGATGCGATACAGCCGCACTTCAAATTAGGCTTAAATTATCCTTAATATTGTATGCCAATGATGATTAATATCAACATTTTCAAATATTCAATATTCTTTCTTCACAAAAACTGGAATATCTCAGCTCAGAGTTGATGAAACTTCAAAGTTGCTTAGACGAAAATCTTCGGCGGAAAATTTCCTACAAGATGCATGTATTTTCACATATGAGGAAATTTTTGTGTTCAATACCGAGGGAAAAGATTGAAAAAAAGTAAAGCAAAAACTCGTATTTTTCGACATAAAAGCTACCGGAAAAGTGAAAACAAGGTTTTAAAAGGCCAAATCGATACATTAACTTGTTTATTGGACCACAGACCATCATTTAATGGTATAGGCTATTTGAAATTTTTAAATTTTCCATTTTTTCTAAGCAGATTTTGTGAAATTGTGGAAAAAACTGACTTTTTTCAAAAAAATGCCCAGGGAACGTGGTAAACGATTTTTCCGAAAGTTTTCATGTATGAGAGAGTTGTTTCTAACATGATTTTCTATCAATTGAGAACTGAGCACATTGAATTCCTCGACTTCGTGTTTTTTTGGGACACGCTAATGTCCAAACTGTATTATTTGATGAATTCTAACGCCAACTTTTATTTAAAGTTTGTTTGAACGCTGTAGTTAATATCAAAACAATTAAATAAATTTAAATTATAAGATTACCAAAAAATGCGAAACATTTCAGTGAAATATTTCATAGGCGTCCGAAGCACCGGAAAGGCAAAGCAGAAATGTATGGTTTTGATTTCCATAAATTCTAGCAAATTTCTATATAAAATATCGAAGAATGCCATTCACTAACAATCCAGTCCCAATTTGTGCAATTCTTTAGCAAAATCGAGTGTCCGGATTTCGAATCAGCCTTTATCAGTGTCCGGGATTCGAAGCACAACAAGTCATTTTAATTTTTAAATTCTGATGAAAAATTGTTAGAAAAGGCATATTTTGCATGCATTCTCTTAAAACTGATGATATTTCTACATTTCCAACTTATTACATGATTTTTTGCCAGCTATAACAAAAATGATAAGCTACTAAGTGTCCGGATTTCGAATCATGACGTTACTTATTTTTGCTTAAGAAATCGAGTCACCCTAGTTTGCACTCGATTTAGCAACAAACAAATTTAGCTTAGAGAATTTAATATTTAATAAATTGTGTCCCTCAGTAGCTAGAATTGAACTTTGCCAAATAGTTACATTGTTAAAAACAAAACTTTTTAATGTTCTGTTCGCACTCATTTGTCAACCCGGGCAGACGGTAATAACAAAATTCATGCCATTTCAATAAAAAATACTGTTAAAATAACAAAAATTGTTATGGAATATTCATGCAAAATCCATTTTTTCATAAGGGTTTAATAACAGTTAATGTTATCTTAACAGAATTTGTTATTGGTCTGACATTGGAGGAAAGCCAAAACAACTTTGGAATAACATTTTTTGTTATGGAAGAATAACTTTAACTGTTATTGGGATGATCGATAACAAAGATTTGGTTCGAAGAATAACTAAAAATGTTATAAGTCTGTTATTACAATAACGATCCAATAACAAAAAAAATCATAACGGGGTATAACAAATCATGTTATAAATAACAAAAAATGTTATTAACCTAGTATTTTCAAATATCAAAAAATGTTATTCCCAAGTTATTACCGTCTGCTCGGGGCTGGGATGACATTGACAGTTTAAATTTACCTGTCAAATATTTTTGAAACTTTGGGGTTTGTTTCGAGATTTGTATTTTAAAACATATACTGGGGTAGGTGTTTCTTACTAATTTCAGATCAAAAGTGTGAAATGAAATTATTACCTCAAATGGACCATAAGTGAACTTGCTTTTATCGTTCCATTCGAAAATCAATCCTTAAAAAAATGTCAGTTTAACTTAATAAAATAATGAAAAGAGGCAAATCGAATTGCATCTATGCTGATATTCAATGAATAATTTTTAATAAAGATAGTAATTATCAAAAATCAAATATTAAAGATTTTTTATGAAAAAAATGATGCACTCAAATATTTTTAAATTTGTAAATAATATTTAATTCTGTTTAAATAACACTTAAAACTGAACATCGAGAAACTAATTTTGTCATTACCTATCAATGCCAAGCGGCAACGAACTTTTTCAGACCCTAATAATCCTGATTTTATAACTTGTCGATAGTGTAACTTAATCTTTATGAAATAAATGAAATAAATTGCATTCTCTCTTATTTAGGGCAAATTAAAAAGGTCTATGTAAATTTTATTTCGCATTTTGCAGTAATATTAATCATCAAAATTCAACTAGCTCAAAAATTGATTTATGGCCAATTTAATGATTCATCATCCGACCTATTATTGAATCGATAATCAAAAGACCTTCCAAACGAGCATGAGCATGAGCATGAGCATGAGCATGGTTGACTGCCAATGAGCTGCTACTCCGTTATTGACAGATCAGCTGAAGTTAAACAATGAATCAAAAATGATCAGTGGGAGCCAACCATCCGTTCACTGTTTAACCTCTGAAGATCCCTTCTTTATTAGTCAATACCGGCGCCCTCCCAAGAAGCCTGCAGTTCAACGAAAGGGAGGAATGTTAGTCCGATAGTTGAAGTTGCAGACTCATCAAGCACACAGTTTTTCGCTATATACTTGTTGATACCGCTTGAGACCGTTGAATCCACAGCATCTCCTTCAAGCATCACGTGATTATTATTTTTTTGGGTTAGTAGGATAAGGTATTGGCTTTTCGATGCCTCCCGAGCTACGATGCTATGGGGAGGACTTTCATAACAGACCCGTCGGCGAGCCTTCCGAGCAACGATGCTATGGGAAGGTCTTTTTGGTTAACACACAAAGTCACTCACACACAATTATTTCACTCCACTATTAATTAATCCAAAATGTCAGTGCGTCTTTCGATAATTATATAGAAATGGCTTTTTCACCATTAAAAATAAAACCTTATTCAAAACATTATACACAATCCACCCGACGCCGTGCCTTCCGATCAACGATGATATAGGAAGGGCTTTGAAAATCACAAAACAATTAATTAAGATCTCAAAAAAAGAATCACAAAAAAACACCAATTACTCAACAAAAATTACGCTCAAGACACAAATAATTCAGTAAGTCATGCTATTATTCGATCACCACAATCACTCACCCCTAACGAACAGCGAAACAAAAGCACAAAAAAAAAATAACCTGCATAATCACAATTTCGCGTCCCCACTTCCAGCGCACCAATGATGCTATTATTCGATTACCACAATCACTCACCCCATACAGACAGCGACAAAAAAGCACACAAAAAAATTAACCTGTATAATCACGACTTTGCGTCCTCTCTTCCAGCGCACCAATGATGCTATTATTCGATTAGCACAATCACTCACCCCATACAGACAGCGACAAAAAAGCACACCAAAAAATTAACCTGAATAATCACGACTTCGCGTCCCCACTTCCAGCGCACCAATCTCAAAAGACCTTCCAAACGAGTCTAAAAAACTAATGATCTGGAACACCTGTCTCAAGTGATGGCCATTAAGGTGATTTTTTTTTTCAAGAAGCCAGATCATCATTCTATGCACTTAGTAGTTTCCGAATGAATAATTCAGATAACAACTATTTCCGGATCTTATTCTGTAAATGGACAGTTCATACGTAGCTAATTTCTCTCTCTAGCAATATCGTAAAACTTACACTTTAGCACTTCCACTATATAAGATGAATTAATCAGGAAGACGACGCTGCTAATCGTCCAATTACTCACCGCCAACACTCCTCTCTTCCTCGCAAGTGTTACCGGTGGCGTTTAAGCCAGCACTCCCCAGCTGTTTATAATTTCAAATATTACACGCTCCGAAGCCCTATTGAAAGATGCATGAATCCATCCATCAGAGACCCGTAACGCACCCAACTTGACTCAGAAGATCTGTCGCGAGCCCGTTATTTGTAATTCCGATGCGATTCTAACCGTTCTCTTTGTTCCTCTTCCCTCAGTGGTCACTCCGCAGCAACTCGAGTCCAGCAACGGTCGGCAGCAGCAGCAGCACGAGCAGTGGCAGTTCCACCGAAGGCCACCACGGCACCACCAAGGACGTATGGACGGACAAGCACGACCATCACCACGATCCGGACGATCTGATCATGCACCATCACCACCACCATCATCATCACTCGGAGCGGTCCGACTCGGGGGTGACCTCGCCCAACAGTCACCACCACCTGGATGACACCCGGACCAGTGGGGTTCCGTCGCCGTGCTGTGATCTGTCGCTGCTGGACCAGATTCCGACGGACGACGTGCGGAAGCGGATCTTCACGATGAGCAAGAGGGCGTGCTACGACGACGAGGACAAGCAGTGCCTGCTGCAGATATTGACGCTGCTGAACAACCTGGAGGCGCTGTCCCAGGATCACGAGATTGGTGGAGGAGGAGGAGCGGGAGCGGGAGCGGGCGAGGACATCAGTCTGGAGGTGGCACCTGTGGTGAGTAGCAATTACTTACCTACTTTTGAAATATAATAATTTAAACTCTATTTCTAAACATCTCAACAGAAGTACAACTACCCCTTCCCGGAGAGCAACCCACCAAAGTCCCTGCTGGTCACCTCAACACCGTTCAAGACCACCCCAGCGCACCAGCAGGGCAAGATCGTGGCCACCGTACAACCGTTCAGCAACAGCAACAACTCAACCTCAACAAACGGCGAACCAAAGAGCATCTCGATCGCATCGATCGCGGAAACGTTCGGAGGCATGAAGAAGTCCTGCAAGTGGGGCTCGACGAGTCTACAGGAGAGCGGCGTGTTTGTGGACGAGATGATGGTGAGCAGTGCGGGGACGCAGACGGAGCTGGAGGACTTTCCGTGCCTGGAGCGGACGAACGCGGAGCTGTGTGCGGAGATCGACAAGCTGAACAAGTTCCGGCAGAAGATCGAGGAGTGTTCGGGGGGCAGCAGGGTGGTGAAGAACCCGGTTGGGGTGAGTCTGTCGCTGCCGGCGGAGTCCTGCGAGCAGCGGAGGTTGCAGTACTACGTTAACAGGTTGGAGCAGCTGGAGAATAAGGTAAAGGTGTACGAGAGTAGTGGGGATGCGCAGTTGCGACATCTGGCGAATCGGATGCAGCGGGAGATTCAGCTCGAGGGTTGGGTTGATCAGTTGAGCGAGAAGGTCGGTAAGTTGGAGGATGAGAATGAGCGGTTGGAGGAGGAGCGGTGTGAGTTGGAGGAGATCGAGAATGATACGAGGTTGAGACTGCAACGAATGGAGGTGGACTACGAGGTGATGAGTCAGAGGAACTCCGAGCTGGAGATGTCCAAGAATCAGTACCAGTCAAAGTATCAGGACGCACGGGATAGCATAATGAACCTGGAGGAGCTTGTGCTGAAGTGTGAAGAGAGGATATTCGTGCTAGAAGAGACGGAGAACGAGCTGAACGATCGGATCGACCTGGTGCTGGCGTTCATCCCGGTACTGCTCATGTACAACAGCTGGCAGCTGCAGGAACAAATGGCCGCTACCAAGCGACAGTTCAACGCCATAAACTACATCCCGCCGGAGCACATCGAGTACTATGAGTCGACCAACGGCGATCTCCAGATGAGACTGAACGAGCTGATGACGCGCGAGAAGGAACTCACGCAAAACATTGCCGAGCTGAACCGGGCGTACAACGAAACGCTTGAAAACGCCGACAATCTGTGGGCTCAGATGGAGAAAGAGTACAAAGACAAGATTTCCAAGTGCGAAACGGTCGAAACGAACCTCAAGTCCAAAATCTCCCAACTCGAAGAGCGACTCAGCAAAGACAGCGAGTACGCACACGAGCGGATATCACACCTGGAAGAGGCGGAGAACAGCCTCAAGAACCGAGTCTCCAAACTCAACAAGGAAAACAAAGAGCTCATTGCCAAACATGCCGCCCTCCTCGAAGAGTACTCCACCCTCAAAGAAGAGTACCGCAAACTCCAGAACTACCTTCGCGGCCCAGCCGCCGAAAACCTCGAAAAGGAAAAGCGCAAAATCCTCACCCTAGAAGAGGAACTCTCCCACTCAACGCGCCAACTCAAGGAGGTCGAAGACTCCCACCGGTCCGAACTCGGCCATCTCCGCGGCCAGCTAATGTGCGCCTCCAAGGAGCTCAACCACATCGAAGTGACCAACAGCGAGCTGCGCGAGGAGGTCGAAACGCTCGAGGGTCGCATCCGGGAGCTGCTAACGCTGCGCAACGCCGACGACGAACGCATCAAGCATCTGGCGGAGGAGCTGCAGGCGAAGCAGGCCCAGATTCAGCACATGCAGCACAGCGGGAGCACCAAAGTAGGCGGTGGCGCCGGTTACGGTCGCAGCTTGGCGCAGGAGCTGGGCGGGCCCATCAAGGGCAGCTACTCGAAGCTGGGCTACGAGATTCATCCGCTGAACCGACGGTTCCCCGGGGACAGTGACAGCAGTGGAAGTGAGGTTAGTGTCAATGCATCATCTACTTATCATCACAATTCATGGTCTTCCTAACATGTTAGGTCATTTGCTGATGGAGCTAAACTTCCCTTGAGTTTATTCTTTACATCGGCGCTTTCATCGCTATTATTTGAGATCCTCTGTGTCATTCTTGACATCACCATAAAAAATATAGTTTTGAGGTCAAGAATGAACTCAAAATTCATATTGTGATTGCTGTTTACAGTTTGACATTTAAAATTCTAAAACTCTAAAAGTTGAAGCTAAAATGTAAAAAAAAGTTAAAAAGTTAAAAAGTTAAAAAGTTGAAAAGTTGAAAAGTTGAAAAGTTGAAAAGTTGAAAAGTTGAAAAGTTGAAAAGTTGAAAAGTTGAAAAGTTGAAAAGTTGAAAAGTTGAATAGTTGAATAGTTGAAAAGATGGAAAGTTGAAAAGTTGAAAAGTTGAAAAGTTGAATAGTTGAAAAGTTGAAAAGTTGAAAAGTTGAAAAGTTGAAAAGTTGAAAAGTTGAAAAGTTGAAAAGTTGAATAGTTGAATAGTTGAAAAGATGGAAAGTTGAAAAGTTGAAAAGTTGAAAAGTTGAATAGTTGAATAGTTGAAAAGTTGAAAAGTTGAAAAGTTGAAAAGTTGAAAAGTTGAAAAGTTGAAAAGTTGAAAAGTTGAAAAGTTGAAAAGTTGAAAAGTTGAAAAGTTGAAAAGTTGAAATGTTGAAAAGTTGAAAAAATGAAAAAAATTATTTCAAATTTCAAAGGTTAAAAGTTTCAAAGATAAAAAATTTTAATGTTTAAAAATTTAAAAAAATTAAAATTCAGGCATTCTAAAATTTCTTAGCCATGACAGCTGTCAAACCGCTTTCTCTTATTTTAATTTCTTCATTCCTTTATCGTGATGTCAGGAAGGGACTCAGAGTAACTCAAATTTATTCAGTAAGTGGCATTTTTATCCGAAGTAGTCAAAAATCACAAACCATTGATACCTGTCATATTGTTTAACTTTTTTTCACCACAAGACTTTGATTTCTTAACTTCTATATTTGTGTTGTTTAAATTCATTTTCAAATCAGAGTACAGACAATTTAAAATTTTCAAAAAACATGAAGTTTTTAAGCTTGTTTACAAACAATGAGAAATTTCAGGACAAAATCAAATTCCCCGTCGCCAAGCCGGCCGGCGAAGCCAAAGAGGTCAAGAGTCTGGCCGAGACGATCATCCTGAACGCCGAGAGCCGCGGCATCCGCGCACCAAAGAAGTCCTTCGTCGAGGAGGTAAGTTGGAACGGGGGTAAAATTCCTACAACTGACAACTTTGGATTTGACGCGTTAACCTGATTTCGCTTTTGGCTGGTGGCAGACTCTAACATGACTTTATTTTTCTTAATTTTTCATTTGTTTTTGTAAACTTTGCTAGGCCCGCAGCCGCTTTGCCCGTTGGGTGTAAACAAAAACAAGAGTTTTTATAGTTTTTCATCATTCATTTGTACATTTGACATCGTCAACGCCACACACACGCAGAGCCTGACAGAGCATCTCTGTCGGCCGGATGTGTCGGGCGTGTGACCACTAACAGCAGCGTCTCAGCTGTCAAAAACAAAACTTGACCGGGAAGTGTACTGATTGTGGTGAGTTATTTTTTGTGTTCAAGATTTAACATGTTTTTTGTGCAACTTTGTAAATACTAACACAATTTAGTTTGAAAGCATCGAATTTAAAGTTATCTTTTCACGTTTTAGATAAACTAAAGTGCCTTGCGTTTGGGCAGTCTCTGTCCAAACACTAGCGACACGCGGCGGTGGCTGATCGAAGCACGCACCCATCAAAGTAGGCCAGGCTAATCAAAGCAACTATCCGAACCATCCCAGCATGCGTGGAGCAGCAGCTGTCGGAACATGAATCTAGTCGTTCACATAATTATATTTTTTTTTGTTTTTGTAAAAAGTAAACAAGTTTTATTAAGGGTTAACTGTAGCCACACTTAACCAATAGTTTGCACGTCCTCACCAACACAATGAAAGTAACACAACCACTTATTTAAGCGAATCACGAACCATAAAAAATCACGAAACAATGTTGAAACGAAACGAGTTAAGAATCTCAAAACAAACACGTTCATTTTCTCTGTCACCCTCAAACCGTAGTTCCGTTTTGCACACTTGGTTTTCATCATTATTTCCCACTAGCAAATAATTATGTTAAGCTTGCACGCCCCCTTCGACTTTGTTCTTTTGTTTTTTGTTGTTATTTTTTGTAAATATCATAAGTTAAACAGCACGACACTTTTTTCTATTTTTCTCTTTATTTTTTATAGTACAATTTACGTTAAGGTAATTCTTTTCTTGCACGATCGACCCACAGTAGTTTGAACTGTAGAGCAACCATTTTGTTCAGTTTTTTATTCTCTTTCAGTTCACGTAAAGTTAGACGAACTCATCCAATTTTTTTCCGACTGTAAGCGAGAGCATAAATTACTCGAGCGGTTGAGATTCGCTGGTTAAAGTGTCATTTTTGAGAATGCTTTTGCTAGAAAATCTCAACCGACCAAAAAACAAAAAGATGAGCAAAGTAATGTGAGCTTCCAGTCACAATCAACAGAGGTAACAACAACTCTCAAAACCAATCATACCACTTACATGTCCGTGTAGTAATGCATGCGAATCACACACACAGACACTCACCCATTTGTAATCATTTGATTGTTGCCGGAAAGTCCAATGTAACGGATCGATTGTGAAGTTTGGAGTAGAAATGGAACAAATATATTTGCATCTTTATTAGAATCGTTATCGTTTCAGCTGTTTTAATCCGAAATTCCTTGCGGCAATCGTTTGGTTTGTTGTTATAGAGAACGGTGGATTTTTCCTCAACAAATTAAAATTTTCTTTCTTAAAACGGATAAAAAAAATATATAAACAAAAACAATGGAATCATGTTTATTCAATCTTATCGCAAATTTAGTAACGGTGTACACGTTAACATCTTACACTGACCGATGAGAATTTTGCTTCAAGGGAGCTCCCGCCGTCGAGCAGTTTTTGACAGTTCGCTCCATAAGGAATACATTGTAGAAAAAAGCAAAAACTGCTCGAATGGAAATGCTCCATTGACGCTTCCTTGCCTGAGGAGTTGGAAGTTGGGTGGTTCACTCTCTTACAATACTCGCGAAGAAAAGCTAAACGAACAAAGGAAGGTAAGTTATGGAATTGTTTTTTACCTTATTGGAAAACTATGTTTCCTACTAAGGAAAATTTAATCATATTGTGACGAATGGAATTGTGAATGTGCCCACTGTGCATTCGTCGCTGGACTCGAACTCGGCCTCAATGCCGAGCCTCGACTGTCGTTGACAGCGCGTCATTGTTTACTGTGTGTTGTCATGTGGTTGAAATAAATGTTATTATCTTGATTGATTGAAACAGTTCGCACTAGAGATCCTAAATAGGGAGACTGGACGAAGTGAATTTGACGTACCCAAACAGACGCGAGTTTGACGTATCCAAACGAGCATTTGCCTTTACGCCCAGCAAAACTTATCAGTGTTGCCAAGCTCAAAACATACGTTGCCAGATCGATTTAGCAAGCTTAGACCAGTCTCCCTATTTAGGGTCTCTAGTTCGCACGCATTTTTATTGCTCTTGACGAGATTTGTCCGTTTGTTTTAGTGAATTGTGTGAAATATTATTACACCCTAAGACCGAGATTCGGCCAACCTCCGGTGGTCTGTGGGGTCGTAAAAAATCACGATAAAAAAACTTGTTTTAAATGAAGATTTATAGAAAAACTTGGTTAATTATTTCAACAGAAATCCATTATAAAAATCCGATATTTTTTCAACCCTTTCAACTCAGCAGCAGTGCGGGAAATGAGCGACAGTGTTGTCAATACTGTTGTCACGCTGTTTTAGCTCACAGTTCACAGTTGATCTGTACGCGCTCACCATTGCATACCTACGGGCGCATACGGTTCATTATTCGACTGAGGTCATCGGTTCGAGCAGTTTGATGATGATTGAAAAAAAATCACCGAATTTAATTTTAATGACATTTTCAAATAAATTACACCGGCCAACACAATTTCGGCGCAGGCTCAACTCGAGGGGAAGTATAAAGTTTGGGGAAGGGAAGCTGTCAATTACGGCCCCGGCACAAAAGAACAGCTGTTCGTTGAGGAACCAAAACAAAGCAACTGCGCAATGTAAAAAAAAGTAAAAAAAAACTGCATGCATAAAAAGGAAATAAAATATTTAGGGGAAATATGCACATTTTAAGCCTAATAAGCGGTCGTGTTTGAATGATGCTGGATAATCTGGATTGTTCCTTGAAATTCACTAAAACCAAGTACACCAACGAGTAGAGCAACTTTTTGTGAACATTTCTGTTTATTTTCACTTTTATTAAAAGTTATGTTATTCCTTTTACAAGCATGTAAAAAAAATATTTTAAAAATGCATTCTAATCAGTCGAGTGCATTGGGCCACGCCCATTTTTCTATTTTCAGCTTAGTTCTTTTTTTCTTCCAGCGCTCTTTTGGGTCTGCTTAGTGCTGCCAAAATTGATTAAATTTTAAGCGAACACTCACGAAAAGTAGCATTTATAGCGATAGTTTCCTGGCAGCATTTGCTCACTCCAACAGGCGCTGCACCAGTATGTTGGTGGTCACCCTTTGTTCTTTATTTGCCTTCGCTTCTCGTTCGGTTTTCTTCAGCCTTCGATTGGAATGGGTCGTCAAAAATGAAACGTCAAAAGACTTAGCGCGTTTTTTTTTGTTGGTGCTTGCTAATTATTTACATTTTTCGGGATTATTTTTCAAGTGAGTGACTAACTAATGGGCAAAAGAACATGTTGCCGGTAGTTGGAAGCAAATTTATATCTTAAGCGCTTTGAAATCGATAGCGCAAGTGAAAAGATATTGATCGCGACTTTCGTTAAGCAGTTAACCTCTGATCTTGCGTGTGGATGTGTGTGCCACCAAAATAATGAGAAATGGTCTCGCAAAATAGAAATTATGATCAAAAGTGCATTAAATTTGATCTTTTTGGCCAGTAAGTTGCATAAATTTGCGTGCTTACTCGAGGCGGTGCTGTTGCTGGTAAGTTTATAGCCTGAAAAGTATTTTTGGAGCTTTAATCGAGCATCAAACTCTCCATATGACGAAGATAGGTATTTGATTAGAAAGGGTATTTTTCCTCTTGGGGCGGATTGTTGTTAGTTTTGGGGTGTTCAAAATCATTTTTTTCCTTGAGTACATGTTTTTTGTGTACTCGATTTGTTATACAATATTACATGTTTTTGCTCATAAAGGTGATGTGAATGCTTTTGCATGCGATTTTCCATCAGAGTTTTTGCTGTGTAACACAAGACTATGTAAAAATAATTTGTAATTGCATCATGCATGGAGAAAGTCCTTAGATAGTAAAACAAATGATATTTTAAACAATTAAGAAATTTATTTGCATGCCAAAAAAAGAACCCCTCTTTACTCTACGGCAACCGCTCCTGACAAACCCGGGCCATTTGCACCAGCCGCTCAAAGTGCTTCCTCTTGATGGGCACCTTCACCCGGATGTTCGCCTCCATCATGACCACCTCATCCTGTGCTGCTGCTCCTCTTCCTGTCCTCACTACCTTCCGGTGGCATCTCCCGTGACATCCGTCACACCGACACGGACACGCCACCTCCACCAGTTCCGGTTCGGATTCGTCACTTGAAGACACTTCCAAGACATTTTCCTCCGGCAGTCGCTCGAACAGTTTCTCCACCGGAGGTTGGCAGCTCAGCTCGGAACAGCATTCTACCACTGGATGGTGATGGTGTTGGTTGGTGTTGTGGCGGCGGTGATGACTGTTGACCTGTTCGCCTGGAGGGGCAACCTCGATCGTTCCGTCGTCGTACACGTCCAGCACAAGCTCCAGGTTGTTGGCGTTAATTTGGGCCATTTCTTGAAAGATTTTGGAATTAACCGAAATTTTGAAGTTTTTCTGACAGTTTGTTGAGGGAATCTGGTTCTGATCTTGGAGGATGACTAGATTCGGAAAATGTTCAGCAATATCAAGTTTGCCATGACCATTTGAAAGTTTGACAAGTTTCATCAAAATTTCTTGTGCAAAATCTTTAAAAGTGAGTTTTTTTTTTGTAATTTCAAGTTTAAAAAATATTTAAACAAAACTTTTCTAGATTCCCGTCCCCTAAATTCCCCGTTACAAAATGAGTCGCCGCCGTCAGCCCCGCTCCTCCGACACCCAGCTGTTCATCGACGTAGTCGACGACAAGGTCGTCAAGGTCGTGTCCGAACGGCCCGTACAGTACGACCCGCACCAGCCGGTAATCCAACGCCTGATCACCACTCCGCTAGCGCCAACCCTGTACGACGGAACGTTTCGTCATGACGAAGACGGTAGCGAGTCCGAGCTGAGCTTCTCTTCGGACAGTGCTTCATCGGTGGAGAGCGGATCCGGCGAGAGTTCGGCTTCCGTGGACGAGCTGACGCTGGAGCAGACCGGTGCCAGGCCGATATTTTCTGTTGCGAGGATGGCGGAGGAGGAGCGGAAGCAGTCGATTTCGGTGGTGAGTAAGGTTAGGAAGCATGCCGTTGGGGCGATCGTCGATCCGGACAGTACGGTGCTGATGCAGCTTGGGCGGAAGGACAGCTTTGGGCACCAACAAGCGCTGGAGTACATTCGAAACATTAATGAGATGTTGGAGCGGGACGAGAGCGTGGTGATTTTGAGGTATCCGAACGTGCAGGAAGAGCAGAGCTCGAGGGTAGCTAGGGAAGATCACGTGGTGACGACTAGGAGGATGATGGAACTGACGGAGGATGTGTTAGGAAGGGTTCAGGGAAATTCGAGGGAGTCGATTCTGATGCGGTTGCAGCAAACGCTGGAGGAGATACTGAACCAAGACGATGAAACGATCGTGGTTCATAGTTTCTCGAGAGCGGATACGGCTCGAGATCTACCGGAGTCGGAGGCGTTGGTCGGATTCTTCCAGAAGGACGATGATGCGGCACTGTTTGTGCACGTTCCGGACACGCTGAATAGGTTGTCCAGCAGCTGGTCCGGTAGTGAAACCGATCAGCAACAGATGTCGCTGGATCAGTTGAAGAACTTTCTGCAAGAGTCGCTGGTCTTTCAGGAGAAGACCATGGGCGTGACGATGTCCACCGAGCCGGACATCACGGTCAGCAAGTCCGGGAACAGAATCGTAGCGGTGATGAGCTTCCCGAACACGTCTTCAGCCGTGCTTACGGCACCTTCCGACAGCATTCCGCTGGAGAGCGATCGCAGCGAGATCATTCAGTCAGTCAAGGATCGCTTCCGGGAAGTGATCGAACAACCGAGTGGGAAGCTGCTGGTGCAGCTGCACCTGGACGAGAGTCGCGGAAACAAAGTGGAGCAGATGAAGTACGGGTTGGATAAGATCCTGCGATCGTCGGAGCTTCCGCACGATCCTTCTCAGTTCAGTGTGCAAACGATCGAGGACAAGGTGATCGGTAAGCTGAGTTATTCCGGGGGTTCGATCGTGATTCAGACGTCGAGCAAGAACTGGGCAAGACCACGCTGTCACAAACCGGAGGATCTGGTGCAGAGTATCCGTGGTGTGATCGAGCAGTTCATGATCAACAACGAGCTAAACGATCGTGACTTGAAGACCATTGCAGCGCTACTGGTTCAGGTGTTTTACGTTGAAGACGTGGAACTTCCGCAAGACTTTGTGGGTTTGTCAGTACACGAGAAGATCGAGGTTTTAGTTCAGCAGCTGATGAATCCAACCGTGGATGAAGATCACCTCCGCATACTTGGTCAGATCCAGGTAACTCTGCAGGACATCTGTCAAACCCAAACGGGTGATCGCGACGACGCTTCCTGGGATCTCCTAAAGTCGTACTTTGAAGGACTAATCTGCGAAGGTGACAACGAGTACTACGGTGATACCATCCTGCCGGTGCTCCGTCGAGGCTTGCTTATGATCTTAAGCCAGTACGAGAACTCGCTATCGAGTGCGCTCGAGGAGCTCGTGCAGCTGCTCAAGCAGGTTCCCAACGAGAAAGTCGAGCTGTACAACGTGCCTTCGATCGCGACTTGTCCAGGTACCACAACTCTATCAGAACCAAACCAAAACGCACCCGAGTTAGACCACCCCTCCCTCGAGGTCGTCCAGAAGATCCACAACCTGCTTACCACCGATCAACCCTCCACCATCTCCTACCTGTCAACGTTCCACGCCCTCTTCTTCGCCTTCCTGACAATCGTCAGCGGCTGGACGGTCCGGGTCAAGTCCTTTCTTAGCAAGGATTCTCCGACTCCGTCCGCTCCACCTTTGGACTCGCAACCATCCGTAAGCAAGAAACCCTCCGTCTCGTTCCACCTCGTCCAAGAACCGGAAGAGCCATCAACCCCTCCGGACTTCCCGGCACAGCTGGAGCGCGAGCAGCGACACCTCAACGAAACCATCGACAGCTTGCGAGCCTACCTGGAACGCACGCTGGAAGCTCCCAAGTCGTGGCAGCACAGCGGCCAAGGTTCGCTCGTTGAGGAGCCGGAGCCTAGGAAGCTTCCCGCCAGCGGTCCCGACCGGATGGTGCAGCTGTTTACGCAGCTGCTCAAACAGTCTGAGCAGCTGAGGGGGGAGGAGAATCCGTCGACGAACGCCAGCACGATCCACCTGCGGATGGAGTCGGCGTCGGCGGTGCTGGAACGGAAGGAGGCCGATCAGGTTGTAATGCTGAGTGGATGCATCCGCGATCGGGGCCAGAACGTCGGGTTGTTTTTTGAGGCACGGTTGATGGACTTGTTGGGGGTGGCGAAGCAGGAGTCCGAGCTGGAGTGCGTGATGGGAGTGAGGCGACTTTCGGACGATGACGGGCAGGAGGAAGCAGCAGCTGGAGTGGTGAAGGAGGTGCTGGAAGGGTGCTTGTCGGGGGTTGTCAGAGGTACGGATGAGCTGGAGAGGAAGACAAAGCTGGAGCAGGAGTGGAGACGGTACTTTGAGCAGATTCAGAACCACATTGAGGTGTCGATTGATCCGCTGCGGGACGCATTGGAGCAGATTCTGGAGAAGCTGGGTGCGAGTAAAACCGGCTTTGAGGATGACTACCTTGTGGAACTGGCGGAAACCGTTCAGTCTGAACCGTGCAAGGCGATTGCGGAAGGTGAGTTGGATGTTTGGTTACAGAACACGCAAACCTAAAGCTGGTTGAACTTTTCAGAGGTTATCTACGCCTCAAAATCCGTTCAGTTTGAAGAATCTACCAAGAGTGCATCAAGCGTTCCCAGTGTGAGGTCAACATCCGTAAGTACGTTACAATTTAACTCCGAAACAACGACTTACACGATCTGCTTCCAGGACCGCCTTATGACCATCGAGGGCGACCTGCGCGAGCTCAAGCAGCTGATGCAGCTTCTGCTCGCTTCCCGGCAGTACGAGCTGATGACGCCGGAAGCGTCCATGGACTCTGCCGCCGCGGAGCAGATCGTACTGTCCTGCTTTCCGTCGCAGGAGTCGGAGTCGGACCTGGAGACGCTGTACGCGTCCGCGCTGGAGTGTACGGACGAGCAGCTGGCGGAACTGCAGCGGGAAGAGTTGGCGAAGCTTTCACGCAGGTTTGAGACAGAGTTGGGAGAGGTGCTGGAGACTACGCGCTCGATCGGGACGATGGTGGAGCAGATGAGCAAGACGAAGCTGGTTAGGACGGTGGATGTGGCTGTTCAGTTGGATGGGATGAGCTTGGAAGAGCTGGCAGCCGAAGAACCGCTGGAAGAAACGACAGTAGAGGGAGAGGTAGAACAACAACGGATACCAGACGTAGAGGAAATTCTGGAAGTTGTGCTGGAAGAAATTCTACCAGAGATGCATCCGGCGGAAGTAGAAGAAGCTGTGGAACCCATCGAAGCAGAGGTCGTTCAAGAGCGAGAGGAACCAATAGAAGCAACAGTGATTCTGGAAGCTGTTCAAGAGGAAGAACCAGTGGAGCCAGCAACAGATGGCGTCGAAGCCCTCGAAATATCAGAAGCTCTGGAAATTATCCAGGAAGAAGCAGCTGAACTACCGACGGAAACATCAAACGAAGAAGACGCCACCTCTGAGATTGTTCTAGAACCTGAAGAACTTCCTGAAGTGATCGAAGTGACACAAGAGCCAATTGCACCAACCCTCTTGGAACCTGCTGAACCTATCCCGGTAGAAGAAATTGCGCCTCAAGAGGAGCCTGGCATTGCCACTCCAGAAGAAGTGGAGGAGGAACTTCCGAAGGTTGAAGAACCGGTGGAATCTGATCAAAAGGTGTTGGAGATGATCGGTTTTGTTGATGGTTTTGAGGTGAAAAAAGATCAGGCGCTGGAAGAACCGCTGCAACCGGAGCAAGTGGCAGAAGCTGCTGCACAGCCCATCGTTGAGGAATCTACGTCTTTACTGGAAGAAATCGTCGAGGCGGAACAAGCTTCCGTAGAATCTGTCAAGGAACCTTTGGAAGCTGAAGAACCAACGGTTCTTCGGGAAATAATTGCAGTTGAAACGACGCAGGAGGATCGTCGACCGTCCGAAGTCAGCATCGTAGTGATTGAACCTGATTACAGTCAAGAGGAAGAAGTTGCTACAGCGGAAGATATTACAGATCCAATACCAGTGATCATAAAATCTCTGGAAGAACCTAGACCCAACCTTGCCACCGAAGATCTGCTGCAGCGTGATGACAGCCACACATCGACCGACAAGTCGGTGGACATTTTTGAGCAACTGGAAGTTGCTGAAACGCTCGAAGCTTCTCAGGAAGCACCCTCAGATGTTCCGGATGACAAGCAGGAACAAGCTAGCGAACAACCTTTCCAGAATCTGCAAGAGCCAGTTGCTGAAGAACCAGAATCCCTCGACAAGCCGTTGGAACCAACAGAAGAACGCATCTCGCGAACTTCGTTCGTCAAGCCTTCGCCGATGCAGGAAGGCGATCACGCCACCTCAACGCCACGGACGCTGTGCGAGCTTGCCCTCAGCTATCAGTGTCAGTGGGCGGCCTATCATAAGGGGGGTAGCCAGAGATTCGCGTGCCCGGCCGGGATCATCTCGTGCCATCGGGTGGGTCCAGATCAGCTGATGCTTCACTGGGACGTGGCGGCAAAGTACCTGGATCAGATTGATGATTTTAAGGTTAGTTTCCAAAGTCACAAGGGGAAATGAAAAGACTGATGAGTTGTTTTACAGATCTACGTGGATGGGCAGGAGCACCGTGGGTACTTTTCCAGCAAACGGAGGAGGACGCTCATTAGCGAGATCAACACTGCTGGAGAGCATCTGATATCGATCTACCCGACTCCTAAGAAGGAAGTCAGTGGTGGTAATCTGCAGTGGGCGCCCGGATTTTTTGTGTATCATCAGTGAATAAAGTGAAACTTTCTTGAGTTTTTTTTGGCATATTTTTGTAAATCCTTGGAACAAATGAAAATTTATATGTTTTCAAGACAAGATTCGCTTTTAGAGAGAGTCCACGAACCCCTTTGTTTGGACCTCACCGATTTGCCTGAAATTTCCAGGGAATGTCTTAAACTAAAATAATCTGAAAATGTATGTAACTAAGGCAACATTAAATTTAATTTCAAAATTTTAAAGGCAGCTGAAAGAGCTTAGAGAATGCGACAAAATGAAGGGGTAAGCATCTCGGTTGGCTCAATCGAAAAGAAGTTATAAGCATTCTAGTGAAAAAATTGCACATTTTTCAAACGCCAAAAAAAATGTTTCGTGCAGATATCAACTCAATGCGACCTAGAGCTTGCAGGAGCAACTGGGACTACTACCTGAGACTGAGAACGCTTTTAGTAATGCAGTTTTATAAAAAAAATCCTTTTTTTTAAAGTGAAATTTTTGGGTGTTAATTGTTTCCCAAGAGACCTTTTATATCGCATTTTCTTGTGATTATTTTATCATATTGAAGTTCCAATAAGGTTCAATTACACAATGGAAACATGCAGAAATTATTATTATCGTCCATTTAGGCCGTTGCAAATATTTTTTGAAGTTTATGTCCCTCGGCTCTGACCAAAGGGAGGGAGGGGGGCAAAAAAATAAAAAAAAATATAAAAATTGAAATCACAAGCCTACGTTTCAACATTTGGATGAAAAAAGTGTTTTAAAATGCATTTTACAGGCGTACAGTTGCTTTCCAATAATAAATTTTGAAACTATAGAGATATTGATGGAATTTTTTTTTTGGTATTTCATGAAAATTTAAAATGTTTTCAAAGGAGTTCAAACATGCTGAATATGATTATGAACGAGGGAAAATGCATTTTAACTGGTTTTCAGTTGATTGAACTTAAATTTTCATGAAAATTTTGAAGTTTTTCAAAAAAAAAATTGCCCCTGATTATTCTGGCCAATTTGGGGGGGGGGGGGGGGGTGGCATAAACTTTGAAAGATATTTGCAACGGCCTTATAAGCTTTACAAAATGAAAGTTTAAAAAATCTTAAATTCACATTTATCGTAAATCAAGTTCGTTTCCATGAATGCTAGTTGTGACCCGAGAAAAAGCAGCTTTCGAATTTTATAAAATTTGGCCTAAAATACGAAATATGGAAAATTAACGATATTACGATTTTAAAAACTAGAGCTTATTTTTACTGAAAAAATCAGAGAGCTCCGAAAAGTTGCAATTTCTACCATTTTAAATTGAACCATTAGTTCTGAAGCATCGTCAGTTGATAATCATTATCTTGACACTAATATTTTTCATGAGACTGTTCCTCATAAACTGATTTTCCAATTTTTAAAGCCCCAGAGAGAAAAATGTAGAGAGTCCGCTTTTCAGAAATACTTTTGTCTGGTGTGATTTTCTCTCAAAAGGTTTTGAAATAGAAAAACCTATTAAAAATCGAAAATGTATACCTTTAAGTAGTTATAACATAAATCGGTATATTTTATAAAAATCTGGACCCGGACAAAAAAATATTAAAAATCCATTTTTAAAGCAGAATCGAGTTCGCAATCACTAAATATTCAGTAATTAGGGTATTTTAACCATTAGTGGACCCCCTAGTAGAGCCGACGCGCATTTTTCACAGTTTTTCAATATTTTAAGCACTTTTTCATAACCCTTTGTACAAAACAATGAAATCTGAAGTCTTTTGAACAATTTTAACTACTTGTTTCATCAGTAATTTGTTTTTGAGCAGAAAAATAGCCATTTGAAAAAATAGTTTTTTTTGCCTGTTATGGACCCCCTTTTCCAATAGTGGACCCGGGTCCATAATCCGATTATAGGAAAGCTATTATTTTTATACCAAATTTTACCGATATTTGGGGTTTTGATGCACGGTGGAGGTCTTATGATAGATATAATGAATAAAAGATGGATTTTCCATCATAAACAAATATGTTTTGCTAACAAATTTTGTATAAAACAACAAAAAACCTAACAGACATTCAAACACATTTATTTCCAATAAAGATCAAAGAAAATTTTTCAAAAACAACTGTAAACATCAAAATGATAAAAAAAGTAATTTTGATGCACATTTTTTCCATATAAATTACATAAATAGTTGACCAAAACAAAACAATAGATTTGTTTACAATTGTTGATAAAACTACGCATGTTTATATTCAAAATATGTTTTGTTATTGATTTATTATTGTAAAATATTATTTTAAACTTTAATTATGATGCTTTAGTTAAGAACAATTAACTATAGTTTTTATTATTAATTATAAATTCTTACGGCTTCAGCATTTTTGATACTTTTAACATGAAAATAGCTATATTTATACTCATAATTGGAAAAATATTCAATTAGGTTAATTACAACAACCATTTATTGAATGTTTAAGAGGCAGTATTTGTAAATTCTGCTCGGTTTGTTCTAGAGGTCGTATCGAGGTGCTCCGATTTGAATGAAACTTTCAGGGTTTGTTTGTCTATACATGAGATGAACTCATGCCAAATATGAGCCCTCTACGACAATGGAAAGTGGGGTAAAACGGGCATTAAAGTTTGAGGTCCAAAAAACATGAAAAATCTTAAAATTGCTCGCATTTCCGTAAAACTTCATCAATTCCAACTCTCTTAGATGCATTCGAATGGTCTTTTGAAGCCCTTCAAAATGTGCTATAGACATCCAGGATTGGTTTGACTTTTTCTCATAGCTTTTGCAAATTACTGTTAAAAATGGATTTTTTTAAAACCTTAATAACTTTTTGCAACAGCCTCCAACACCCATACTCCCGTAGGTCAAAAGTTAGGGAATTCCATGAACTATAAGCCTACGGTATTAACTTTTTGGCCAATCGCAGTTTTTCTCATAGTTTTTCGATTTTTCTATAACAAACATTTTACAACGTTAGTTTTTGCCCTGTAGGCCTCCATAGAGGCACTTTTTGGTCTCAATTTTGACGTATTCGTAATCCTCAGAAAATTTTACATTAGATTGAGATGTTGTAGTTATGAATTTGATTTCGAAAATAATTAAATAAAACATTTATGAAAAAAAAGTTAGATTTTTCATACCCTGTGTTCAATATGTCAAATGCTGTATCAAGTAGGCGAATACCTGTTTTACCCATAATCCGACAAAATGCTAAATAATAATTCAATTAATTCTAAATTGCATTTTTTTCCAATCAAATTCAAAATTCCAACACCTCAATCTAATGTAAAATTTTCTGAGGATTCCGAATATGTCAAAATTAAGACCAAAAAGTGCCGCTATGGAAGCCTACGGGGCAAAAAGCAACGTTGTAAAATGTTTGTTATAGAAAAATCGTAAAACTATGAGAAAAACTGCGATTGGCCAAAAAGTTAATACCGTAGGCTTATAGTTCATGAAATTCCCTAACTTTTGACCTATGGGAGTATGGGTGTTGGAGGCTGTTGCAAAAAGTTATTAAGGTTTTAAAAAAATCCATTTTTAACAGTAATTTGCAAAAGCTATGAGAAAAAGTCAAACCAATCCTGGATGTCTATAGCACATTTTGAAGGGCTTCAAAAGACCATTCGAATGCATCTAAGAGAGTTGGAATTGATGAAGTTTTACGGAAATGCGAGCAATTTTAAGATTTTTCATGTTTTTTGGACCTCAAACTTTAATGCCCGTTTTACCCCACTTTCCATTGTCGTAGAGGGCTCATATTTGGCATGAGTTCATCTCATGTATAGACAAACAAACCCTGAAAGTTTCATCCAACTCGGAGCACCTCGATACCACCTGTTTCACATCGGTGAAAAACTCGCTCTTAAGATAAACTTTTGCTTAAATACACAGTTTTCTTCATTTTTGAAGGTTTATTTAACAGGGGTCCACTTTTGGAAAAGTTAGGATTTTCGTTGTCCTATATTGGACCCCCCTAATCCATAAACCACGTGGACACTTAAGGGGGGGGGGGTGGTATGGCGGTTGTCCACGCTCCATACAAAAAAGATTTTTTTTGTATGGACAATTGTCCACGAGGGGGTTCGAGATTACCAAAAAAGTGTTCACGTGGTTTATGGATGGTCCCATTGCTTATAACTGAAAATAGAATATTTTTTTCAGTGTGGTAGAAACCAGGAAATCGGGAAAAGTTGCCCCGACCCCTCTTCGATTTGCGTGAAACTTTGTCCTAAAGGGTAACTTTTGTCCCTGATCACAAATCCGAGGTCCGTTTTTTTGATATCTCGTGACGGAGGGGCGGTACGACCCCTTCCATTTTTGAACATGCGAAAAAAGAGGTGTTTTTCAACAATTTGCAGCCTGAAACGGTGATGAGATAGAAATTTGGTGTCAAGGGACTTTTATGTAAAATTAGACGCCCGATTTGATGGCGTACTCAGAATTCCGAAAAAACGTATTTTTCATCGAAAAAGTACCAAAAAAGTTTTAAAAATTCTCCCATTTTCCGTTACTCGACTGTAAAAAAATTTGGAACATGTTATTTTATGAGAAATTTAATGTACTTTTCGAATCTACATTGACCCAGAAGGGTCATTTTCTCATTTAGAACAAAATTTTTCATTTTAAAATTTCGTGTTTTTTCTAACTTTGCAGGGTTATTTTTGAGAGTGTAACAATGTTCTACAAAGTTGTAGAGCAGACAATTACAAAAAAATTTATATATGGACATAAGGGGTTTGCTTATAAACATCACGAGTTATCGCGATTTTACGAAAAAAAGTTTTGAAAAAGTTACTTTTTGCGTTTTTCTTCGTTTCGTCGTCCGTGTCTGTCGCGGGTGACTATGAACGGCCATGATCGATGACGACCAACTTTTTCAAAACTTTTTTTCGTAAAATCGCGATAACTCGTGATGTTTATAAGCAAACCCCTTATGTCTATATATAAAATTTTTTGTAATTGTCTGCTCTACAATTTTGTAGAACATTGTTACACTCTAAAAAATAACCCTGCAAAGTTAGAAAAAAACACGAAATTTGAAAATGAAAAATTTTGTTCTAAATGAAAAATGACCCTTCTGGGTCAATGAAGATTCGAAAAGTACATTAAATTTCCCATAAAATAACATGTTCCAAAAATTTTTACAGTCGAGTAACGGAAAATGGGAGAATTTTTAAAACTTTTTTGGTACTTTTTCGATGAAAAATACGTTTTTTCGGAATTCTGAGTACGCCATCAAATCGGGCGTCTAATTTTACATAAAAGTCCCTTTGACACCAAATTTCTATCTCATCACCGTTTCAGGCTGCAAATGATTGAAAAACACCTCTTTTTTCGCATGTTCAAAAATGGAAGGGGTCATACCGCCCCTCCGTCACGAGATATCAAAAACGGACCTCGGATTCGTGATCAGGGACAAAAGTTACCCCTTAGGACAAAGTTTCACCCAAATCGAAGAGGGGTCGGGGTAACTGCTGTGTGAGTTGGCGGAGAATTACCCAAATATAAAAACGACATAAATTAAAAAGCTGTCAAAGGCAAACTTATGGGAAATTGGACGAGCTATCCGGTAAAAATATTTACGAAACTGAAAAACCGAGTCTGTTATATAGAAATTGCCAAAAACCACAAAAAAAAAAACGTTTTTCAACATTTTCATTTTTAAAACCTCTGTATCTTCCCAAGGATTGGACATAGGACAATGGCCAACATGGGGACTTTTATGTAAAATTGTCTGGAGAATCGATTCCCACTACCGGTTTTCGAAAATTTTGACGTTTAGACCACATTTCAAAAAAATCAGTTTTAGTAAATGATTTTTGTATTTTTTTAGGAGAGACATACCATCCTAAATTTTCGTCAGTCTTTTGGTTATATTTATTGCCCGTCCAATTTCCTACAAGTTTGTCTTTGACCACTTTTTGATACGACGCAACGTCTTCGAGATACAGTTATTTTTAAATTACGAAATACAAAAATATTTAAATACCTTACGCCCTTCTCAAATGTTATTTTCGAGTACTATTGGCTCCATATTCACAAAAATGACTTATATAACCTAGGATAACATGTCTACAAAGTTTCATTGAAATCGGAGAGGGTCGGGTACAAAAGTACCAGAAAAATTCCGAAAACACCAAATCGATCAAAAAATTTCTTCTCAAGATACAGAATGACCAGCCTCCAAAATCTTATGGGGACCTGTATGGAAAAACTAATGATGCAAAATGACTTTTTTACATAGGGAATGCATGGACAAAGTTTCATCTGAATATTTCAATTGAAAGAAATATTTGTGTCGTTTTCTAAATAAAAAAAAAATAGTTAAGTATTATATTAATTGATTTTCAAATAAAATATAATAAAAAATTACAAAATTTTAAAAATCAATACAAAAAATCAGCATTTAAATTTTCACATCGACAGGTTTTAAAATGCACAATCCAAAATAAAAAAAATATCATTGACGACAAAAACATGTAATCAAATTGAGCCCCTAATGTTGTTGAACGAGCCACGTAGCCCAGTGGTAACACTTCCGCCTTGTAAGCGGTAGATCGGGGTTCACATTCCGGCTCGGCTTGATTCTCGATTGCTTAGTAAAGGGAAGGTAGTGTATCGTCACAAGCTGGACCTTATCATGACACCTTAGGGAAGGCGACCTATGGAATGTTAACATTAACCTTAACTTTTCAACATTAAGTTGATTAATAATCTGTCACTGAATCCGCTTTGTAAATGGGGCCCCGATACTCTTCATGGGAAAAATTTACTTACTTACAGCGTACTGACGTTTTCAACTGTACGCGATTAAAAAATAGCTCTTATTTGATCGAAATATGTCCAAATTCTTTAGCAGCCAAACATACGAGAATTTCTCTTATAATCACTAGTTAGACCGTTGCACATAATTTGCTTACAATGTCGAAATGAAAGATCAAAATTTCTATGTTACATATACTAATTGTTTTGCAAGAAGTTGCCCTAAACGCCTATGATGTAGGCGTGAGTCACAAAAATGGCTTACATGCTAAAAATGTCCATTACTGAAAGATGAGATTTTGTAAACAAAGAGCCTATCCTGCTCAAGTCAGTGGATTTACATTGGAAGTGAGCAGGATACACTCTTTGTTTACAAACTCACTCTGGCCCATTTACGTTGTTTTGCTTGATTTTATTACACTAACCACAACTCGAACCACACCCTACCAAAAATAAATGCGTTTTGTACGGTAGGTCCACGCATCTATCTTCCCCTGCAGATTATTTGAAATGTATTCCGTTCTCAGAACCACCGCTGTGGTGCACACTCCGCAGTAGGGCTGGCCGTTTTATCTTTGTAATACATTTTCGGATGTTCTTGGCTTTACCGCAATTACTTGGAGTGCTTGGGGCGTGATCAAACGAATCAAACACAGCTTTCATCGGATTTGCTACGTCTCTGTTAGATTAGATTAGACAATCCATGGCGGTGAATGCAATAATGGCCCTAATGCAATAGGAAAATTTCGGAATAATCAAACAAAAACACACATTGATTAATTTTTCACAATTTTCTTTCTCTTTCTCACTTTATTAACTTTCCACTAATTCCTCGTTTTTTTCTTCCTTGTCATGGAACTCGCGCAATCTCACGAGTATTATTTTTTTAAATCGTGTAAATGTCTCTGTGTGTGTATGTACAAAAAAAGAGCTTCCGTCGTTAATCTCGCTCGTTCGCCGAGTGTTGTCGTTAGTTTTGTTCTTCTTCTTCTCACTTACTTGAAACTTCGGGACCATTCCGGAGACTGTCATGACCTCGAACTTACTTTTTTAAAGGGGTTAGGTTTGAGGATAGTAGGCTGCGCCAAAGTACGCAACCAAACTGTCAAACACTGTTAGTGGTTGCGTTCCGGAGATAGGGTGCTCGCGATCATGATCTGCGGAATGATCCTCACCGTGTAAACGCGTTTGCGGTCTTAACTCTAAACAACGAAATGCATTCGCATCGTGTGATGGGGGAGGGGGTTTGAGGGAGTTAGGATCAACAGAACAAACAGGGATTTCGGGACGAGTGTGCACCTTAGCTAGCTTACAAACAACAAATCTATTAGGTAGGAGGGAAAGGGGGGGGACTTATCTTCGGATTTTGACGCACGGCTCGCAGCTGTTGGGCCTGAGGAAGGCCGGATGACACTCGGGGCACTTGGCGTTCTCGCCGTACCAGGCCGTGCTGTCGTCGTCGCTGCGCGCGTACGCCGGGATCTTGATCTGGAAGGAGTTGACGGCGCCGTCGTGCTCGAACACGGTCCGGCGATCGCTGGGTTCGGCCTCGAGGGGAAAGGTAAAGTCCGGGATGGCGAGCTTGCGGCGCAGTTCCAGGTAGTTGTGGGTGGGGACGGCGGCGGCGATCTTGCGCTTGTTGATTGTCGAGGGTTCGGGGTTGTTTTCGCCGAGGTTCCCCGTTTCGGAGGATATCGAGCGGGCGGTTTGGTTGTGCTCGCGCGTTGAGTCGGCGGATTCGGCGGGGTTGAGCTGGGTGAGGAGCTTCTCCTCGTCGGTTAGGGGAGCGTCCAGGGGTGGTTCCAGGCCGAAGGAGGGGATGGACCACTTCCACTGGTAGTAGATTGGCGGGCCCTTGGTGGTGGAGTCGTCGTAGTAGGTGTAGTCTTTCTTCGGGGGGAGGAGGTCGTTGGCCGGGGCTGGGACGCTGAATGGTCGTGGGATGGTGTCTTTGCGGACTTGGATGAGGGGAACTTCTTGGAGTTTGTCGATTCCGGAGGTGATCGGTCCGGCGGAGGGTTCGTTCGTGATGGGTTGCCGGGTGAAGACGGGTTGGCTGACGTAACGGGTCTTGATCTTGTCGTAGTTGGCCACGTTCGGGAAGGGCGGTAGGATCTCGGTAGAGGGCACTGGGACGTTGGCCTGAGCCGCTACCGGAGGTCGCTGGATGGCGAATCGGTTCTCAAACAGACCGGAAGTGGCAGCTGGAGCGTTGAACAGGATAGCGGTTGGAGGTCGGTTAGATTCGCGAGGGTCTGACAAAGTTCGGGGCTTGGCGGTTGTCGTGGTCGTTGTCGTTACGATTCTCGGAGCAGCGGTAGTCGTGGTCGTCATCACCGGCCGGAACGCCGAACCAGTACGTGGTGCAAATTGCGCCGGGTTCGCCTTTGGCGGCTGCAAATCAAACAGAACCGGTTGCTTGACCTCGCCGGAGCTCACAAACTGCTGACGAGTCGTTGTCGTAATCCTACTCGTTGGTCTGCTTGTCGTCGTCGTCGTCGTAACCGCTCTCGCCGTCGTACTCGTCGCCACCGTCGAAGTCGTCGTCGGCACCGTATTCCGGATGCTCTCGTTCCGCGTGAAAAAGTTCGAAAAGTCATAATCTTTCCGATTTCCCTTCTTGTTAAAGTTCAAAATACTCTCAAACGGCTTAAACCCAGCCCCAAGCGACTCCTTACTCCCCCCAGCCGCCACCTCCTTCTTGCTAATCTCCTCCGGCGTGTACGGTGGCTCGTACCGAATCGACGGAACCTTAACCGTCCGGTTCTCAAACCTCACCGGCGTGTTCCGGCTCTCGTCGCGCGTTTCACCCTGCTCCGTGCCCCCCACCACAACCTCTCTCCGCCCGTTGATCTTGTTGCTCTGAAGCTCCTCCTCCTCGGCGTTCAGCGGAATCGACGTACTAGCTGGGGACACCGTCTTCTGACCTTCGTCCTCGTCCTCCTTGGCGTACCGGGTGCTCCAGTGGATTGGCAGCCCGTGGTTGCTGGCACTTTCCTCGAAGATCTCCGGCGCTTGCGGTGCCTGTGGTGGTGGAGGGGGGAGGGTGGCTAGAGTGGGGGTTGTCTTTGGTGGGCTGCCCTTGGAGGCGGTGGGTGGGGCTTTGGCGTGAGGGTGATTCTTGCGGGAGGAGGTGAAGCTCGATGAGCCGCCGCCGCGCCCGTTGCTGATGGTGTTTTGAGGGGCGGGAGTGTTGGTCTGGAATGGATGGGTGAAATGATGAGATTTAGTGTTCAATTTTGACAAGAATTATGTTTTATATCCGCATAATTGTCCCGGGTCCCTAATCGCTCTATATGTCCCTAATAATCCCAGATAGCAGTTTATTACACTTGCAATCCTTTTGCTACACAACAGTGTAACAAACCACAAGATTTCATTGGATTGTCGAAAGTATACTTCAAACTAAACTTAAAAATGATAAAAAGTCAGAATCGTTAAAGTGACATGGGACAACTATTCAACTAAACATAATCAAAGAAAATGTCACTGGTGTTTAATTAATCAACTCATCACTGAAAATCATTCTAACAATTACTTATATTTATATCTTCACCTTAAAAATTTAACGCTTATTTGTTTAATCTATCAAAATATGAATTAAAGTTAAAATATGATAAGAACGAATCGAACAATAAAGTGCAAAATCCAAATAAAATATTAATAAAAATTTAAATGAAAATTGCCAGAAGAATATACCCATTTACGGCACACTGGGCATTTCTACCATTTCTCATTACTTTTGAAGTTTTCTGCTGTCTAAACACTAATGCACAGTGGTCCAGATTTCCAGATTGCAAAATTAAGTGGAAAATGGATTTTCCGAATAAAGGTGAAGTTTTGGAGCTTTGGTGTCTTCAGAAGAGTTGTTGCAAATGGAAAGTGGCAACTTTTGGTTTGGTTGTAAATTAGGGTGGTTCACTATTAGGGTGATTTTGAAAATCCAACTTTTCAGGAATATTTTTGGGATTTTTTTGTATTCAAAAAAGTTGTTGGGCTAGCCAATCCAAGCAACTTTGTCGAAGACACCAAAATTTTACCTCGTAATCTACCGATAGTTTTACATGAAAACCCAAAATATGATCA